>NC_142929.1:176837185-176914685 GCF_046866305.1 Octopus bimaculoides
CTTCTTGGAGCTAATTCACGGCAGCTTTCATCCTAATTTTGGGACTGCCATGTTGGCTTGGCGATAACTATTAATTTCCAGTACCGCTGCCGTAGTCTCCTTTAGAGAGACTTAGAAATATTAATAACTCTATTTATATACATATATATATATATATATGTGTGTGTGTGTGTGTGTGTGTGTGTGTGTGTGTGTGTGTGTATGTATATATCACACACACACACTCACACATTCTCAGTTTTATATATATAGATTTGTAGTGTTAACAGTCAAACATATTTGGCTGCATTTTATGTGGGATTTTTGGCTGTAAACTTTGGTTTGAAAAATTTGACTTGAATACTTGAAAATGTAGATCTTAACAACCTGGTTAATTGTTGGATGACATAGATTAGGGGTGTACATTCTAAGAGAACATGAAGCTGCAGCAGTCACTTTGTGGGGGTAGTGCCTGCATCACAAAGTAGGTGTAATATATTTTTCCAAGTAGCAGTAGACATTGTAAAATTGACAACTGAGTTCAAATCTACCCATTGCCATTAATAATATTCATGCTTATCCATTATATCTGTTTCTAATCTCAATTAAAGGATTAAAATTGATAAAGTGTTCTCAGAATAAGATAATGAAATAAACAAACAAAACAAAACCAAGACATTTAGTCTCACTTTTTTTTTCTTTTTTTTTTTTAAATTTCTTCTTTGTTTCTTTTCATTGCAGAAGAAACTGCGTCCTTCATCTAATAAATTTATATCTACCTGTGTGGAGTCTGGTGCCGATAACAAGCTATCGCTGGATAATATCAACAGCTGTGCTGTTGTGACTAATTCCTGTTTACCTCAGGTGACTCAATGTATTTCCATTATTTCTTTGCTTTTATTATGTTATATCCACTGAGGACTGGTGAAACTGGATGGCAACACCAAATTAGATTGGAGCCTGGTGTTGCCATCCGGTTTCACCAGTCCTCAGTCAAATCGTCCAACCCATGCTAGCATGGAAAGCAGACGTTAAACGATGATGATGATGATGATGATCCACATGATGTTGACTTTTCAGTTGTTGTTGTTTAGCTCCTGGTTAGCTCTAATCATATAAATGATGTAAACCTACATTCACTGGTGTTCCAGCCTAAACCATCTTTTTTCCTTCCCAGCCATAGTATTTTTAGGACTATGTTATCTAACGTATACTTTCATTTTTAAGACCCTTCGTTGTTATTTGAAGAAATGTAGCTTCTATTTCTCACCAATCAGGCAACCATGTACAACAATTCTGCCAATTATGTGAATTATATACTGTTTCCTTGTTGTAGGAGTGCTGTATAATTCAAGTGTGTTTTATTAGCTTGCAGTTCTGTGTTCAGCTCTTCATGTGGTTGTAGCATATAGAAGCAACTTGATCAAGTGAATATGGTATTGAGACATTAACTTATAGATGGACTACCAACATAGATCTTGTTCACATATACTCTATGGGTCTCTTTGTGTATTTGTGTAATTCACTCATTCACATTACCTTGATTTACTTAATTGTCAGAAATAGATACTAAATCAGTTACAGGTGTTATCCAAGAGAGACTGATATTCTATCCAGGAGTATTTTTATCTTTTATCTGCTTTATGTAATGAAACCAGAGCTAAGGCGTCAGTTCGTAAAAGCTATAATGGGAGGCAAGGTTCTGGCTATCAGTTGAATATCGCCTTTCTCCCATTAATTTCTTATTCTTTATGTTGCTAAGGCTCCAGCAGTCAAGTAAAGAAGTATTAGGCAAATGCAGGTTCTCCATTAGTTTTATTTACAATATATACATAGGTGTGGTATGTTGCCCTTTTGCAGCTATCTCATGCGGTATGAATTCATTGTTCTCCATTATGCGGGCCATTGCCTCAGGAGATGCGACAAGCGGACTAGCCTAGAGGACAAGCTAGTGAGGTGTGCTCTGCGAGCAGTCGCGAGTCAAAGAGGAAAAGATCGAACCTTGTGGCTTCTTCCTTTTATATAGCTTACCATCACAAGCCTCATTCTGAGCTCGCGCATGGCAAATGGATGCAGGTGAGATCTCACTCCAGTCTCAGAGATGGCAATGGCTGCCATGAGATCTCACCCAATATGGCGCTGACTGCTTGTGCCACTACAAAGCCAACTGGTGAATTTACATTTATATTACATGAATAATATAGGGTCTCCTAGGTTGACATGCTTTACATAAACTACATAGAGTCCTTATCCCACTTATCAAATGTTTTTTTTTTTTTTTTTCATTTTGTTATGAATTAGTTTGATGAAGTGGGGAAAGTTCCTGTAGATTTTTGCTGACACTTCTTGGGTGGGAAGAATAGGAGTAACTAAGATGGCATGAATTAAGTTAAATTTGAATCTAGCAGTTAGAGTAGGAGAAAAAACATGAGTGACAGATATCTAAAAAGATGGTGCCAAGCTGGAGTAAGATGGATTGGTAAAGAGAGGAGGAGGAGGTGAAGATGTGAATTCATTTCATTGCTTTACTTCCTGGTTGGTCCTGGTCAAACATACTTATGATCAAAAGCAGTCTAATCATGACCATCTTGCCTTTCTTTTCAGAAACATTGTGTCTTGGATTCTACATTATTCAATGTGACTTTATTAAAGTGATATGATGGAGATTTTGCTATTATTTCTAACAGTTTGAGTGATCACATAGAACTGGCATGGGCAACCTTTTTTGGGAAGCAGGCCACATGAAACATGGCTCATCTTATGGGCCACACTACTAAAACAATTCATGGTAATTTTTCATTAGATGTGCTGTTCAGAGAGTCCTGTAGGCCACAGTCCTGTAGGCCACAGAAGTTCTCTCATCGGTTTGAGGATTCATTAAATTAATATGTGTGAGTAGTATGAATAGAGGAAATGCAGAGCAGACATATGTTGTTGATGGATCAAAGATTGTAGAATATTGATGAGTAAAGCTGGGCAGACATATTTTGTTAATGGATGAAAGATTGTAGAATATTGATGAGTAAAGCAAGGCAGACATATCTTGTTAATTGATCAAAGATTGTAGAATATTGATGAGTAAAAGTCTTTCTATCAAGTGACTAACTTTTTTTTTGTACGTTGTTTAGAAAATATCTGTATGACAGAATATATGATGAATAGTCTTTTCAGATGTAGGAGCTATACTTGAGTGTAGACTATCACTTATGCTATACAATATCCTGTGTGTGAATTCTATTGTAGCCCTGATGAGTTTTTTAAGGGCTGGTACTTAGTCCAGTTTCATGGTATTGAACAAGCAAGTGAGAAATATTTTCATGGATAGGACCACAGTCTTTCACTGATAACATTACCAGGTTCTCTGATATCTATTCCTGACTGTTGAATGTACTGAATCATTGCATGCATGGAGGTGTGTGCATTCATGCACAAATATTCATATTTACTTACAGAATTAGTCCTTTTATGTAAATTAAAAAAAAAAAATCAATTTTATATTTTTTATTTGTATCTCCTCTCCACAACAAGACACCTGTTTCTGTCCCTCTGTTACACTCAAACCTCTCATCACCTGGCACAGGGCCATCTTCTCCAGTACATCACCCCCTCAAAGGATCTTTGTCTTGCAGGTTACTTAGTAACCCCATCAGTGCTGGTGCTATGTAAAAAGCATCCAGTTCTCACTGTAAAGTGGTCACCATTTGGAAGCAGCAGTCGTGGTGGTGGTGGTGGCGACGGCGGCAGTGAATCATGCATCATAAAATATTAGATAGAATATTTGTTTTACAGGGAATTTGTAGAATGTCTCCTCCTTGAAACTTATACTGGGATGATTACAAACATCAGCTGACACTACATTACTTCCTCTATTGAAATTATTGGAAGTTTCAGTTCAGAAGTTACTGAAAAATATCTGATATTGCAATGTTTGTTACTAAAAAAAAAAATGGCCCACCCTAGCTAGTTGGGAATAAGGACAATTAGCTGGTTTAAGTATAATTAACAGCATGAACTTTGACACATGACTTGTTAATTTGTTTTTTATGTTGTATTGCTAGGTTTAGCTATGATACTCAACTTTGGTTTGGAATCTCAAAGTCACTTTGCCATTTGATATGGAATCACATTCAGAAGACAGGCTACATGTGATAAACTATCTGTGCCACTTGCAATTCCATGTTAAACTTATGTCCTTGTACATGGTATCTATTATTATATACGACCCTTCGCCTTCCTCAGCTATGAGAGTTTATCATCATCATCATCATCATTTTAACATTGGATGGTTTGGCAGGAAACTATGGGTCCAAAAACTGCATCATGCTCAGTGTCTGTTTTGACACGGTTTCTATGGCTGGATGCCCTTCCTAATATCAACCACTTTACTGCATGTGCTGGATGCTTTTTTTCATGCCACCATTGAAGTCACCGTACAGCTCATAGGATTACTAATCTCAGAGGAGGTAGGGTCAGATTTCTGCTAGGTGAGAAGAGTTTAAAGTGTGAGTGAAGGGAATGGGATCAGGGCAGGTTTTTGTAGAGGATCTGCATGGCTACTCACATTTAGTGGAAGAGCGGGAGAAAGAGGAAAGAGAAATGATCAATAGAAGCTGCAAAGAGATAGATAGTGGCAATGAGATGCCCAGATGGCCCCTCTAGGTACAAAGTGAGTAGAAGTGGGTGGATGGGTAGGTGATTTCGAGCTTTTTATGGGGAGCAGGAGATGGAGGGATAGGAAAGCAAGCAGCATCTGTAAAAATTAGGTAGGGTTGCAGACACTAGCATAATTAGGGAGTTGGTAGGGGCGGTTCGCCCTGGGTGGCACTTTTGGGTCTGCTGTAGGCAATATGTGTTTTTTTGGGGGGTGGGGTGGATGCAGATGGAAAGGCTGCCCCAAGTGACACACTCTAGCTATGCTAGTGGTTTTCAGAGTGGATGTTCAATGAGCCATGAGTTGGGTAAGATAGCAAGATGCAGAAGAGTGAGGGACAGGGAGTGAGAATGGTTTGATAGTAATGATGATACAGTTAAGAAGGGGAGGAGAAAAGAGAGAGAGATGATATGGTTGGGGTAATTTGTAGGAGCTGAGAGAAGAAAAGGTCATACATAGATTATGATGGGAGGTAATTTAGTTCAGTGGGGAGTGGAATGAATCTGTAACATGTGGGTGCAGAGACCAATATATATTTAGCTTTTCCAGAACTCAGTTTCGCTGAGGAGGATGAGTCTTTTCAACAACCTCATATCTCCAGACATCCCAGTCCTTTATCATCTTCGCCGTGAAGCTCAGAGTGGTGAGGTCAGCCCTCACCACCTCATCCCATTTCTTCCTGGGTCTCCAGTGCTCCAGTATGGTTTTAATCATGATGGCTAAAACAAACTAAAGAAGTAAAGAATATATTATTATAAGTCCCTGCTGCTTGCGTCATGTGAAAAGCATACAGTCCACATTATAAAATGGTTAGCATTAGGAAAAGAGGTCCAGCTGTAAAAAAAAACAGGTCAAAGCAGACAGTAGAGCTTGTTATGGGCTTCGGACTTGCCAGCTCATTTCAGACTATATCATTTCTAAAATTAAGAAATGGTATAGGGACCTATAATAATTATCAATGTGCTAGATTATGGATTTATTTCCATGATGATACTCATATTTTAGTTTTAAGATGTATATGGTGCCACATAAAAAGCACCCAACACACTCTGTTAAGTAGTTGGCATTAGGGAGGGTATCCAACCATAGGGTATCCAAGCTGAATCAGACTGGAACCAGGTGCAGCTTGCCCACTCTGGTCAAACTGTCCCACCCATGCCAGCACGGAAAATGGACATTAAATGATGATGATGATGATATAGGTACAAGCATGACTGTGTGTTCAAGAAGTCTGCTTCTCAAACTTGTGATTTTGGGTTTAGTCTTACTGTGTGGCACCTTGAGCAAGTGTTTTCTCTTATAGCCCAGGGCCAGCCAAAGTCTTGATGTATGTGTTTCCTCATTTCCATTCTACTTTGAAAACTTGTCCATTCGTTAAGAAATATTGCCTTACTTGGAAACAGATGGGGATTGACAACAGGAAAGGCATTTGGGTATTGAAAATCTGCTTCAACAAATTCCATCTCACCCAGGCAAGCAGGGAAATGTAGACATTAAATGAAGATGATGATGTATAACTGTAAGAATATGTGTGTGTGTGTGTGTGTGTGTGTGTGTATATATATATATATGCTTTTTTTATTCGTTTCAGTCATTTGACTGCGGCCATGCTGGAGCACCACCTTTAGTCAAGTAAATCGACCCCAGGACTTATTCTTTGTAAGCCTAGTACTTATTCTATCGGTCTCTCTTGCCAAACCGCTAAGTGACGGGGACGTAAACACACCAGCATCGGTTGTCAAGCGATGTTGGGGAGACAAACACATACACACAAACATATACATATATATGTGTGTGTATACATATATATATATATATATATATATATATATATATATATATATATATATATATACTAGCAGCTAAGCCCGGTTTCACCCGGTCTGTTTGTGATCGTTTTCTGTTAGGCATAATCTATAACAGCGTTTCTCAACCTTATCATTTCGGGTCCTCTGTTTCGATTGGAGCCTCCAGTTGTATGACAATTTCCTGATTCCACCCCCCTCCTACCACCTTGTCAGAAAAGAAGTGAGACAGCATAGCGAAAGTTTTGGCTGACTGTCATCCTGTACTCCCCTTGTTGCTAGCGAAATGGTATATGCCGGCTGTGTGAGCAACTGGTTGTTTTAATGGTGGAACAAACAGGGGAATTCCATTAGAAAAGGTTTTAATCGATTTTCTCGGTAAGTATGGGAGCTAGGAGAAAAATACAAACCGCATTCCAATCTATGCACCTGTCTCCACATGTGTGCCATTTTTCATGCGAATCCACCCGGCTGTTAGGCTGTGAACCTGAAGACAAGAAAGAATACAACGATCGCCCATGTCCAATTTATATTATATTATATATATATATATATATATACATACAACGGGCTTCTTTCAGTTTCCGTCTACCAAATCAACTCACAAGGCTGTGGTTGGCCCGAGGCTATAGTAGAAGACACTTGCCCAAGGTGCCACTCAGTGGGACTGAACCCAGAACCATGTGGTTGGTAAGCAAGCTACTTACCACACACCCACTCCTGCACATATATATCTATATACAAATGTATGTTTGTATGAACATATCTATACATATGTGTGTGTATATATATATATATATGTATAGATAGATGGATGGATGGATGGATGGATGGGTAGGCAGGCATCTTTTGTGTGTGTGTGTAGATAGGTATTTATTCTTGTATTCCTTTGTAGCAAGAATTGTTCATATATCTTTGTGTCTTTCAAGTTCTAAATTCTTCAACACACAGAAGCAATTGAAGCTATAGAAGTATCAAATAAGTTGAGATTCTGTGTTGTTGTTGTTTGGTTTTGAGTCAAAATGTACTGGGTAAATATAAACAGTATTCTAATGCGGGAAGAGTAAAAACATGCTGCAACTTTAGTCATAGAATTTATACTAAACATTACACTCCTTAGCATGATGTTATGTAAGAAAATTGTGACTAATACCACTTTGTCAGCAAGCTCATCCTTATAAAAGGTCAGAATTGAGGTCATGCTAATACTTTCAGTTTCAAAATGGTAAACAAGAATGTGGAAAAAACAATATCATATTCTATCCTTTGGCTTCTGACAGTCGTAATTGTTATTTACTGAGAAGGCACTGTTGGATAGGGATTCAGTGCTGGTCTATTAACTCCAAATTTTCAGTTTCAGCCTCTTAAATGTCATGACTAATGCCTAGTAATAATATTATAGTGAAATGTCCCAAGGTAAAAACCACCTAATATTTGATGCAGAAAGCTTTTATTTCATGTTTAGTTTATAATCACAGAAAATAACCTCTTGTTTAGTGTCTCATTGTAGTTTTACTCTTTAGCATCCAGATTTCTCTGTCAAATGTAAAACTTATTTATTCACATTGTTTTGGATTAATCATGCATTATATCACAGCTTTGAGATTTTGATGATGTGATTGTTAATTTTTAGAATGACTTTGAAGGATGGATACCAGAGGCTGGATCTAGCCAGTTTGAACATAAAACAGAATATTTTGGCTTGACAGGGCTGGTTTAAATGCTAAAGGGTTAACATCAGGTCAGCTCTGATCATGCAGACTTATGATTAAAGGAACTCCAACCATGACTATTCTGCCTTTTTCATGTATAGTGAATATAGTACTACATTATGCAATTTGTCCTTCTTTGTCCAAGATGATAAATTATAATTTGAATAGAACTGGCTGCTATTTCTAACAAGGCTAGTGACCATATGGAGGTTCCCCTGTTGTTATTAGTTTTAGATCAGTCCTAATTGAACAGATCTATGATCAAAGCATTCCAGCCATAACAATCCCATCTTATTTTTGGACATAGTATATCTTGGACTACACTTTCCAATGTGTTCATAATTTTTTTTAAAGATGTAAATGTACAGTTTAAAGGAAACCAGCTGCTATTTCTTGCAGGTTAAGCAAATGATTAGAGTGTAAGTGGAAAGCTTTCAGCCTGAGTTTCTTGTGTGCAGCCTTCAAGAAGCAGTGTAGATTTTGTGCTCAAAAAAATCTTGTTGATTTGAATTATATTTTTTTTAATGATTTTCAAGATATTTTTGTGACAATTTAAGAACAAATTTACATGTTTATTTATCTTCTTAATAAGTACAATTACTTTTTTCCATATTTTTCCATAATTTGTTTTAATACAATCCTATTAGTTTATGCTTAACTCAGTGTGCCTTCAGATATAAAGAGAATCACTCTCTCTGGTCTGGAGGCTCCCTCATTTGCTCAGTTGGTGGGTTAGTGAAGAGAGATGCTCTCTTGTATCTATACTCAACACTATTACCAACAAACTACTCCCTGGAATAGTGTTACATCAAGACCAAGCTTCTGACATAAGAATAAATTGATTGAAAACCAGTTGCAAGATCATATTCAGTTACTTCAAAACCAATTCAAACTAAATTAAATATCTTAGATCTATGAAAATTAAACAAAATTACATTGAAATTTTAAAAAAGTATCACACAGTTGTGTTGTTGACATTTCATTGTTCTGAAATCAAGAAATTACACACCAATAATATATTAGTCTAAATTAATTAACAACTCAAGAAATAAAACATTTTATGAAGTGGTGGAAAATACTGTTAAGAGGTAAATACTTGAATGTCTTAACCCATCTGATACCAGCTTGCTCAAGACCACTTCTTCTCTTTTAAAATCTTCATGTTTATGTTAAATCTCCATCCATCCATCTCTGTCCAGTATTCCTGGGAGGTTTGTTGGTGTAGAGTCCTCAAGCATCTCTTTCATAGAGTTCCTGTCAGGAGCAACTGTCATTAAACTTTCCAGCTGGATTCCCAAATGTAACCAACTAAGACTATGGATATTATCCAACCCTCATGTTCTTGGTCTACCTCTACATCTCTTACTGGTTGGCTTGCATAGATGAATCTGTTTCGTAATTTTTTCTGCAACATTCTAATCGCATGTCCACAGTAATGGAGTTGCAACCTCTCAATGCACAGAAGTAGTGTCTCAACTTGGAGAGACTCCCTGATCTCTGAGCTATGCACCCTGTTAAATATTGTTACCTCTGAGATCCTTCAGGAAAACCCCATTTTGGCTTCTTATATTCACATTTGTACTCTTTTTGCTCATTACCCATCATTCATGACCATGAAGATAGGCACAAAAACTGAATTGAGTCTATTAATGTTTTATAAGTAACTTTTGCTAAGGTATTTAAGTTTAAAACACCAGCTTTAATGATTGAAGTTAAATTCTTTATTAGTTTCAATATTAATTAAAACACACAAGGCAGTGAGCTGGCAGAATCATTAGCATGCTGGCCTGGACAAAATGCCGCTAAGCATTTTGTCCATCTTCATGTTCTGAGTTCAAATTCCACTGAGGTCAATTTTGTCTTTCATCCTTTCAGGGTTGATAAAATAAGTATCAATTGAATACTGGAGTCAATGTAATCAATTTAACCCACCTCTCCTGAAATTGCTGGCCTTGTGCCAAAATTTGAAATCAATGTCAATTAAAGCACTTGTGTATTTTATTGGAATTATAGTTATGAAAAGGTTAATATCTACGGAAAAGATATAAATGCTGTAGCTTCCTGTTTCTCTCTCCTCTATAAAATAACCTCATTTTGTGCCAAGTTAAAATACATTATTGTTTCACTCTGGTAGAATAGGAGGACATTAGTTTAATAGTCACTTGATCCCGTTATTGTCCAATAATGTAATTATTTGCCTTTCTTTATTTGTAGTTTAATACAAACATCTCCTTTAAATCGTCAACTGTCCCATCGCGATCAGAACCCAATGATGACAATATGGATGTTTCATCCGCCCCATATTCATACCCTGTCATATACTCTCAGCCTCGGTCATGCATCATGTGTGCTGCAGGAGACTCTGTAAGTATTATATTGTTTATGGATTATAGCTTCATTTAGCTTCATTTTTAGTTTGGTTTTTTTGGTGGTGGGTGAGGTCTGAAATAATTTTCTTCATATAGGCGCAGGCATGGCTCTGTGGTATGATGTTTGCTTCCCAAACACATGGTCCTGGGTTCAGTGTCCCACTGCATAGTACCTTAGGCAAGTGTCTTCTACTATAGCCACAGGTCATCCAAAGCCTTGTGAGTGGATTTGACCGATGGAAACTTAAAGAAGCCTGTCATGTTTGTTTGTGTGTGTGTTTCCCATACTGCTGCTTGACCACCAGTGTCGGTTTGTTTACATCCTCATAATTTAGCAGTTTGGCAAGAGACTAATAAAATAAGTACAAGGTTAAAAAAAAAAGTACTACGGTCGATTTGTTCGACTAAATACTCTTCGATGCAATGCCCCAGCATGAGTACAGTTCAGTGACTGAAACAAGAGATAGAACATATATATGTAAAAACCTTGCCAAGATTGACCTCACCTGTGCTGGCAAAAAGCATCCAGTTCGCACTGTGAAGCGGTTGGCATTCTGGATGGGCATCCAGCTGTAAAAACCATGCCAAAACTGACCTCACCTGTGCTGGTGCCATGTAAAAAGCACTGTCCACTCTGCAGGGTGGTTGGTGTTAAGGAAGGGGCATCCAGTCGTAAAAAGCCTTGCCAAAACAGTCACAGTAGCCTGGGATAGTCTTCTACCTGGCCAGCTCCTGAAAAACAGTCCAATCCTTGCTAGCATGGAAGGCGGACGTTAAATGATGATGGTGGTGGTGGTGGAGGTGATGATGATGATGGTGGTGGTGGTGGTGGTGGTGGTGGTGATGATGGTGGTGGTGGTGGTGGTGGTGGTGATGGTGATGGTGATGATTTTCACCTGGTGAAAATTGCCTCTCTACAGCAGAAAAGATGTAAACAGATTATTAAACCACTGCAAGCGATACACTGGCATCCTCGTGGATGGAATACTAGTGTATCAGAAAAAAATTGGTACTTGCTGCTTTAAAGTTACGGAGGAAATAGAAAACTGCTATTACCGACATTTCTTTTCAAAGAGAGAGATGTGGTAGTAGTGAGGTTTTTGTTATAAAAGACAACTCTAAACATGACTATTTTAATCGGAGTTGTCTCCCTCAATTATCTCAACTTTATCGATGTGTATGTAAACTAATGAAAAGTATTTTTAAAATATAGCACAGATAGGGCTCTGTAATTATGAAGTTTGCTTTTCAGCCGGGTGGTTCAGTTCTGTCCCAATGTATGGAACTTTGGGAAAGTCTCCTTTACCATTGCTTTAGTCAACAAATTTCTCATGATGACTGGAAATCATGTAGAAACACTCATATACGTATTAGTGAGAAAATAGATAAATTCAGAGCTTTTGAACAGATACCCTGTGGTATGTGCTCTGTCCGAGTTGCACTGGCACTCCTTTATTACTCTCACTGCAATGCATGCAGTGAACCAGTGACTGGCCTATGAGAAATCTGTGATCAGCCATGCTATTATTTACAATATCGTCGTCGTCGTTTAACGTCCGCTTTCCATGCTAGCATGGGTTGGACGATTTGACTGAGGACTGGTGAAACCAGATGGCTACACCAGGCTCCAATCTGATTTGGCAGTGTTTCTACAGCTGGATTCCCTTCCTAACGCCAACCACTCGGAGAGTGTAGTGGGTGCTTTTACGTGTCACCTGCACGAAGGCCAGTCAGGCGGTACTGGCAACGGCCACACTCGATATAAAATGCAAAGATGTGTTGTTAAGAAGTTAACTTTACAACCATGTAGTTTTTTTGGTTCAGTCCCCACCACATTTGAGCAATTGTCTTCTACCTTGTGTCTTTCAAGGTATTGTGAGTGAAATGTGTGGAAGCCTTTAGTGATAGATTTATGTTCACACCACCAAAATCTGGACCTTTTGGCACCTTTATCAGAGTCATACTGTTGTAAGAATCAGGCCAAGACTCCAGTCCTTTCTTCTTTCAATCAATCTCAAGAGCAGTGAGAAGTTTCATGGGCACCGCCCTTCTGTGACTAAGCAACAGAAAAAAGTTACTTGCCTGTAATCCACTACTCTTTAAAACACATATTTTCCTGTGATTATTACATACACAATGATGATGATGGACTGCCAGAGTCATCAGATCATCAGGCACATTGTCATGTAGTTACAAATCTTTACATTCTGATTTCAAATCTCACTGAAGTCCTCGTTTTTCTTTTTTAACTCACTGAGCTAGCAAAATTGTTAAAATTGCTCAACAAAATGCTTTGTGGCAATTCGTCTGTCTTTATGTTCTGAGTTCAAATATTGCCATGGTCGACCTTGCCTTTCATCCTTTCGGGGTCAATGAAATAAGTAGCAGTTGCACACTGAGGTCGATGTAATGGACTTTCCAAAATATCAAGCCTTGTACCTATAATAGAAAGGCTTATTGCATACACAATGGCACAGAAAATGCTAATTTTTCCATGTTACTGTGATTGTAATAATAACAAGAATGGTTAAACATGTAGGATTAACTGACCGTAAAAGACTTGGGAAAATATGAATGTTCTTTGACTATCAAAATATTGGTGATTTTGAATTTAAAATTGTGTTAAAATAGATAGATAAATAAAATGGAAGTGATAGAAAGAAAGCCAAGAATTCAACTCATCATATCTTGGCACCATTCTGTGTTTATGGCCAAAGTATTTAACTTTCAATAACCCAGTCTACCTAACTGTAAATTGCTATTGACTCACTACTGTCAATTACAGCAGAAACACTGTAAAATTAATAACTGCTTAGTTAGTTTGTTATGCTAAGTTCAACATTTTGAGTGCAGCTTGAGATGAATTCAACCCAACTGAATTATATACCGCTGATACACTATTTGCAGGATAGGGATGGTAGCAAAATGCCAGGCATACTCACAAGGGGTGGGGATCAGAATATAAATAGGATGGTTGAGTAAGAGATAGATAGATGGTGGCAAGCACTAGGGCATACCCTTATGGCTTGAAGGTCATAATAGGTGGCAAGACATTGCCAAAAATGCTTAAGTAGAGAGTGAAGAAGAGGAATGCAGTGAATGGTGAAAACCTGGGTATACAGAGGTGGGTGGGGCTATCGGATAGCATTGATACAGAGAAACTGGGCCATGAGGACAGGATTGGGGAGAGGTAACACACAGCACTTCTAGAACTCAGTTTTGCTGAATCTCATAGAACCTCCGTGAGGCCCAACATTCTAAGATCGGTCCTTACCACTTCATCCCACATCTTCCTGGGTCTCCCTCTGCCACAGGTACCATCCACTGTCAGTGATCGGCACGTCTTTATGCAGCTGTTCTTATTCATATGCATCACATGTCCAAACCAACATAGTCTTCTCTCATGCATGCTACATTTGATTCCTCTTATGCTTAACTTTTCTCTCAATACATTTGCACTTGGCTGCACTGATGTTGCACATCCAACAGAGCATACTGCCTTCATTTCTCTCCAGTCTATTCATGTCTTCTACATTCAGAGCCCATATCTCACTACCGTGGAGTATAGCCATTTGCAACACAAGTGTCATACAGTCTACCTTTCACTCTGAGAGAGAGTCCTTTTGTTACCAACAGAATAGCCCTCTGAACTTCCTCCACCCTATTCTTATTCTAAAAACAATACTTTCAGAGCATCCTGCACCATTGCTAATTTGGTCACCTAGGTAACAGAAACTATCTACAACCTCAAGAGAGCCTCCTGGGCATTTGAGAGAATCTAAGTTCAGTGTGCTCTTAGTGCTTATTTTTCCTGCACATGTGCTACATACAAAGACAACTCTATCTGTTAATCTACCTGTGATTCCACTGCACATTGATGGCTTATTTAGATTATTAATTAGATTTTGAAGAGTTAAATGCTTTTTTTTAAACATTAATACAATAAACGTTTTGCTGTTTCTAATCTGTAAAAAAGTCTGGAACCATAAGGTGCTTTTAATTTCTTATTTTATAGCATTTAGTGAAAAAAAGATACATCTCCATGTGAGTTATGTAAATAAAGTGTCCTTCTGTAAAGACAAAACATTTGCAGAAGATTTTTGTCAAAGCCGTGTTGGAATTTATGCTATTAATGTGAGCTAAAACAGCAGAAGACTAGTAGCACTGGTGGCATGCTGGGCTAAATATTTTTGAATATTCTAACTCGTCTCTTCTTTCTGAGATTAAATCGTGCTTGGTTCAACTTTGCTTTTAATTCTTTAGTCCTGAGAATGTAGGTACTAGTCAAGTAAGGGTAAATTCATTTGGCTTATATTTTCCTTACAAATTTTAGACCTCATGCTTATATAATTAAGTTTGGCATTGATGAACGTCTACTACTACTTGTGCAAGATAATATCTGCTGCGTGTTTCAATTACGTATTGATAAAGAGATATGGGCATTGAATGTGGAATCCTGATGGATTTTGAAAAGAATGAATTGCGATGTTGTTCAACGAAATGCAACATTAACGAGTAAGGGAAAGGTGGACAAGTGAACCGAGAAAATGACCGAGTTTTAATAGGCATTAGCCATTATATGCAGGGGAGACAACTGTGTTGCTTATGACCGTAATGTGAATGGTTGGTGTTTATCTCTGGGTGAGCAGGTGATAGATGATAGATGCTTTTGCATTGACTTGTTAAATAATTACTTTCACTCATGAATGGACATTAATGATGACGTTGACAACTGAAATTTACATCAGTTTATTAACTTTCTGCTTGATATACACAGATTCAAATTATTGTATTTCTTTTCATTTCTTTTTTCTCTTGGCTTGCAGGGTCACATAAACCATATATTGAGGTGATATGTCCCAATGATGAGAAAATCTACAAGAATCCTCATAGCTACAACTTTTACATGAAGGACTGGTCCTTCTCTTTTCTTTTTTTTTTTATACTTTTTCATAACTGACTCCTATGTCAAACTGAAGAGGAAAGCAACATCAAAAAAAAAAAAAAGAAGAGAAACAAAAACTAGTCACCAACTGTTAAAATTTTCCATGATTTTCCTTGCTCTATCACTTTTTCTTTTTTTTATAATACCTTTTCATTCTCCATTCTTTTTCATTGTACATCCTTTTCATTCGCTTTGTCTCTCTCTTGTTCTCTTCCTCTGTCCCTTTGTTTTTTATTACTTATCCTTCTTATCTGATCTCATATATATATATATATATATATATATATATATATATATATATATATGTGTGTGTGTGTGTGTGTATCTTATTTTACAATTTTTTCATAAATATTTATCTCCTAATTCTGCAATATATTATAGAAACAGGAACATCTAAAACAAATAATAAAGAATGTGACAATTTCCATTAATTATCATTTTGTAAATGGTATCTTGATCATTATTCTTTTTTAATAAGATCATCATCATTTTAGTTATGAATGTTACAGCTACAGTGCTTGATTCTCATTAAAAAAATTAGCTCCACACAAAAATTCGATTCTTGAGTTACAACCACTTACTTTCATTAATGTTGTTAATATCCTTGAGAAACACAAATATCACAACTTCTCATTACTTTTCTATAAATTTGAAGTTTCATATATGGAAAACTCATCTTTAAGTGTTTAATCAAGTTAAAATATGAAAGACTTGTGATTTTGCCTTTTTTTTAAATTTCTTTTTGCTGTCATTTTTTTTTATTGGTTCATATACTGACATTTTGAAGAAATCAAAATGAGAAATACAATTTTTTAAATATTTTTATAATAAAGTTACTCGTTGATGATAACCTGAATATCAGTATTTTCTTGTTTACATACAAACTGAGAATTGTTATTGTTATTATTATGTTGTTCTCTACATTAACAGTACCAGAACAGAGATTGTGCTGATAAGATGCTCTCTAAGGGGTTGGTTTATATAAGCTAGAGAGGTTTGTCTAAAGTAATCTAATAGGTAATGAAACTTCAAGCTAATACTTTCTAATATTGTAATATTCCTGCTACTTGTGACTTGGAGTTGTACCCTTTTAACAACTAGGTAGAATTAATGTAAGATAAAGATCTTGACCTTGAACACAATTTAGTGCCAGTGAAGGGATCTAAGCCATTTTCACTTTAACCAGCTGCATAATAATTACATGATAAACTTATCTCTATGAAGTGCTATGTGTATTTATGCTTTATCAAAGATAATGTACCTGAAACATTTAGCAAGTTACATGATTTTGCATTTCATCAGTGATATCTTATCACTTGAAATGGGTCTACTATTATGAGGGCAATTGCATCAGTCTTAAATCTCAAGATAGTATGTTGTACAATAAAAATGGCTTGGTCATAATAAAATTGCCTATTGGATAATACGAAATACGAAAACAGATGAGTTCAATACGCAAACAACGAGAGAAACAAATGGAAAACAGGACAAGTAACCCAAAGAACAACCCTTCATCAGTTGTCGGCTGTCTAGTTACTCCTCATTTCGAGCATTGAACGACAATATGAGTCTTCAAAGACAGTTGCTCCCCATAAGTACCAAAATAAAATTTGGGATTTATGGAGGGTCAAAGTTGGGAACAAAAAGAGGACAGTGGAGACATACAAGGAAGACAAACATGGAGGGTTGTTAGACTAGAACGAGGATAAAATAGCGAATGCTGGAGAAATATTTTCTTTGACAAGAGAAAAGCTAGAAGAGAGAAGAAGGGTCATTCTTTGTGTTACTTGTCTTGTTTTCTATTTGTTCTCGTTGTTTGTGTATTGAACTCATTTGTTGCCGTATTTCATGTTGTTTGCTGTTGGTGACGTCCTGTACCCACATATGCATATGTGTGTGTGTATATATATTACAAGCTTACTTGCTAATTGTGACACCAGCACTTGTTTTGGTACTGGTGGGAAAATGAGTCACCGCTATCTGTAGTGGTCAAAACAGAAAATCCATGTTTAAGTGGGGATAAATATTACCTCTTGAGATATATATATATAGATATATATATATATATATATATATATATATATATATATATATATATGCTGGTTTGGTTTGCAGCAACCAAATTAAAAAAAAACACAGTATGTGAGTTCTTGGTAAACCATTTCCATCAGTTGTAGCTATTTCACTTTAAAAATATCTCTAATGTCTTTTAGAAATGCAGTATCTTTTCCTTCATTTCATATACTGCTAATGTTCTCCAGCTGAAGATGAATGTCACTCATTTCTCACTGCCATCATTTATAAATTTGTGATTTTTTTTTTAACTGAGTAAAAAGTCTAGTATTTTCGTCACCTGTTACATATACTTGATAATCCTTAATAAAATTAAAATGTCAGTCAAACTGTGCCACAAAATCCAAAATATAACCTAGGAATTCTTTCTAATAGACATTTAACAATTTGACTGACTATTCCTATTTCACCTGAGATATTCTTTAATTTACATTTGTTGACCATCAAAACCATTTTAATTATAATTCTATAGATTGACACAAAACCATTATTATTTTTTTTTTTTTTTTTGGAGTATGTGTGTGTGTGTGTGACCTTTGGAAATATGGTGTGCGTGAGAAGACCCGGCAAGCCAAGTGAGACCTAAATCCAAGGCCTCTTCCAGGATGCGTATCTTCCTACATTGGACACTAAACTCCGCTTGTGAAAACCTGTTGAGGCAAGGGAAATCAAACTAATTTCGACGGCTGGCACCCATGCCAACATTGTCTCCTTCATTGGACATGGAACTCGGCTTGCAAAGACCTGTTGAGGCAAGCAAAAGCGAAGCGAAAACGTGATGGCACGTGTAAAGACATTCGAGTGAGATCGTTACCAGTGCCGCTGGACTGGCTCCTGTGCAGGTGGCACGTAAAAGACACCATTTCGAGCATGGCCATTGCCAGTACCGCTTGACTGGCCTTCGTGCCGGTGGCATGTAAAAGCACCCACTACACTCTCGGAGTGGTTGGCGTTAGGAAGGGCATCCAGCTGTAGAAACTCTGCCAAATCAGATTGGAGCCTGGTGTAGCCACCTGGTTCACCAGTCCTCAGTCAAATCGTCCAACCCATGCTAGCATGGAAAGCGGACGCTAAACGACGACGATGATGATATATATATATACAATTTAAAAATAGGATAAAATCTTTTATAAGAATTTATCAAGTAGTTAGCGTGAAAAACCTTATGATGAAAAAAATGTATTAATTTGAAACACATAAATAAATAAATATATATATATCATCATCATCGTTTAACGTCCGCTTTCCATGCTAGCATGGGTTGGACGATTTGACTGAGGACTGGTGAAACCGGATGGCAACACCAGGCTCCAGTCTGATTTGGCAGAGTTTCTACAGCTGGATGCCCTTCCTAACGCCAACCACTCAGAGAGTGTAGTGGGTGCTTTTACGTGTCACCCGCACGAAAACGGCCACGCTCATATATATATATATTAAGGGCATTACTATACATAAATGCTTCACACTAGGAGGGACTCTTAAAGTCAAAACTACCATAATAAACACATTGTACCGATGTACGATGTGTTTATTATGGTAGTTTTGACTTTAAGAGTCCCTCCTAGCGTGAGGCATTTATGTATAGTAATGCCCTTAATATATATATATATATATATATATATATATCTGTGTGTATTTGAAACCAAAGGAATGATAGAAAAAGTAAACTTTGACAGGTATTGAACTCAGAGCACTGAGGTAAGAGAAGAATTAATATAAAACCTTTAGTCTAGCGCTCTACCATTTCTTCCATTCCACTGCTCTGAATTACAATAAGCTGCTTTATTAGAAGCCTGTTGATTCTAGCATATATTACATTTTGGAAATAGAAGTGCTGAAAATGTGTTATGGTAACTTCTTGGCATGTCTCAGTCTGCAACTGTTTCTATTTTCAGTTACCTATTCTGCTAATGTCATGGAGGAATGATATGATCATCACAACTTCCTATTTGTCATTCTTTGAATAAAATTCTGTTTTGTTATTTTTTTAAAATAAATATGTAAATGTTTGTCGTTTGTCCTTTTAATTATTTTATATTACTTTTTCTCTAGCTTGTGTTATTGATTTTGCAAATTGGCAGAACAAGTAACTTCAAAGAATCATGCTCGTCCTATGATCAATGAAATGGGAATAAAATCTTTCAGCCAAGCAGTCTGAGGTTAGCACAGTTATGTAGATTGACTAAGAATACAATACAATGTTTCTAATTAGATTAGCATTTTGTAATTAAAAAAAAATATGATATAGAACAAATTAAGTCCAATTATCATCATTATCACAAATCCTTTAAACAGGAAGGGATCTTAGGGTTTACTCCTGAATACACTTTTTGTCTGAAGTATCTATTGAATAATTTCATTCTACATTTGACAGATGTTCAGCATCAATAATGATTACATTAAGTTATTGCAGATTTATTTCAGCACCCTGTTATATACTTTCCATTTTTGTTATGTGAGATACGTGACTAGATTACATAACAACCGAGAAAGTCTAATTTAATTCACTTAGAAAACTCTTATATAACAACTGGAGTTTTTTATAAATTGAGTAGTGACATCAGCAGAAATCTAGTCAATTATATTATATGCTAACAACTGCTGGTTGTTTGAAGGATGATATCACCACAGATCTGTCCAGTTAGATTTGCTGAGAAGCATATAAAGGAAACTAATTCTGAAAAGAAGACAGAGCTTCACAGGCAGCAGCGTGAATGTCAGGGGTTTAGTGTTGTAAGCTATAGAGTATAATAGCTGGTGAATTCTTACATTTAGCAGAGTTTCCACAGTTATGATTGTCAAAATGCTGTGTTGTAAAAAGAACCATCTGCACTAACGCTAGCACAGGCATATTCTTGTTTTTGTTTTTTCTTAAAACCCTCTACTGCTATGAAGAGAACTAACTGATATTACTTTTTCTTTTCTTGGAACTGTTGCATTCCATACAAACTTTTAACAATAAAATAGATTATGAATTGAAAACACACAAGTTCTCTTTATTGTTAGATCCACTTATTCATTTTTGTAACTAGATGATTCTATTCCAGCTTATTTTTGGCAAAGCTGCAATCTACAGAAAAGCAATATATTATTCAAGCATTTTATGATTACCTTTTTAAAAGAAGAAAATGAAGAAATTGTATCATAAATTTCATTCACCTTGTGAGGGACAGTACAAAATATACAAATATATATATATATTTTAGGGTACAAAAATTGAGTTAAGGATGTTGATTTATTGGATCCAAAACTCCAAAGAGTACAGAAGAACAGACAACTCTGAAGCACAACTTGTGCTACTAAAATTCATTTCTTTGAGTTCTGTGGATTTCATCAATCCAGAAACTTTACATTCATCTTCTTTTGGGTGGTATGGCAGAAGTTTTTCAAATAAATTGAAAAAAAAAAAAGAAAGGAAAAACAGCTGCTGTTATCAGAAATCACATTACACCTTCTTCATCAGGTGGAAAAAGCAAGATGTAGGTGTATACTTCTTCACAAGATCCTAATGCTGATTCATGACTATGAAGGTTAGAAGTATGAGAACATGAAACTTCAGTTTTCTTGGGAGTGATTTTCTTGTTACAATCATTGATTGACTGAAAGATATTCTCCATGACCAGCAACATTCACTGCAACAGCCACCCCACCTCACAGGGTACATTTCTCAGATAGGCCGTTACCCCAATTTTGCAGAGGGGATCAACAGTGCAGGGTCCAAGAACACCTGCAGTTTTGACAGCAACCTGTACAAAAAGTAGCAGCCAGTCAGACTCCTGTATTTGTTCAGTTTCCTTTCCTCTGCATTAAGTGTGGAAGATACCCAGGTCTGTTGTTGATGCAGCAAGGCTGGAGTAATAATAATAATAATAATGCACATGTAACTCCCTCCCCGCCATGTTCAGCTTCTTAATTTCCCTCTCCCAGCTACTGCTTAATTCGCCCTTTTTTTTTTCTTTTCCTTTGTGAGGTAGTTATGGGTTGTTTTCTCTATAGTTTGATAATTTATGCTTTTAATGGCCTTTCCCCCCACCTTTTTCTTCCGGTGAAAACATGCTGTTAGTACAATACAATATGTAAGTTAAAAAAGAAAATAACAAAAGATTGAGTTTCAAATAAACGGAGGGGGAGTAAGAGAAAGGAAGGGAGAGGGTGAGACAGCAAATTAACAAACATCGGTCATATGCTGGCTAGTTGCAGCAAGTTACTGAATCCGAAATCTGGGTCTGTGCAATAATTATGTCGTCGCAAGAATCATGTGTTGCTGGTAAGTCTATAATATTATCTGTTATCTACATGAAAAATTTTGATGTAAGTTGCTTTTAATTTTGTGTGAGTTGGGCGATGTATTTTTCAGTATCAAACACTTCGCCTCTCAGATAGTTGCATATTTATTCTATCCATACCACCTCTATATTTATTCTCTGTCCTGCTGGCTTGTTTTCAATTAAGTTGTGATTTGTGTTGAAGTTTGGTCGGATCTGTGAATCGAACTTGTGGAAGAAATTCGCTGACACCCAACAATTTCCAGGTAACCTGTCCGTAAGGGATGTTCACGATTGGAGCGCTTTTTAACACAGACTGGATAGGTATAGTTGAAATGTTAAAAAGACAAAAAAAAAAAGACAAACAGAATTGTCACGATTGGAATACTTTTCAACAGACACATGTCTGCATGCGCAAGAATGAACCTTTATTTCCTATTTCGGTGCCAAATATGCGGGACATCTTGTAATTTTATTTCTTAAATTCTACGAAGTAGTAAAAAAGGACCGCGTTATTTCGAAGAAATTTAGGGAGGAATGTATAAAAATATGACTTACTTGAAATACCAAAACGGACACGAAATATTGTTTACTATAGGGAGCAAAAAAAGAAAAAAAACTTTCATTTTTAAAGTATGTGTATTACGAGGATGTATGAGAGAAAGGGGTTAGTATTTAATTTAAAATATCAAAATCCATTTTAATACGTAATAATGTGTAAGATCCAGCAATGTTTTTATTCTTAATGTGCGTTATGAGATGAAAACCCTTCCAAAACAAGAGTCAACAGAAATTAGGAACTTTCTGTTAGCAACCACTGCAGTACCACCTCTGTGGTTGCAGTATTTCGATATAATCGAAATATCGCCTTAATTCCGAATTAAGATGTTATCACCTTTTATGTCTTTTTAGTACTTATATTGGTACTATGTAATGTTTTTTCTTTTTTTTTTTTTGTCCTAAACAAAAACTGTAACGTTAAAAGTTTTTTTTTTAAAACTTTAATTAGCTGTCTATTTATTCAGATTATTTAACAGTTACATTTATAACACATATGTATATGATACAAACCACATTAAAATACAAACATGAGCGAGGAAAGAAAAAAAGAAAAAGAGGATGAAAAAATATCAGTTTAATACTAAGTCCTTCAATTGGTCGCACACAACAATGCACGTGTATTTATTTGTTTATGTTTCGGAAGAAGATCGTCGCTTTCCCTAAAATTTTTTATATATGTGAGGTGGGGTGGGGGTAGGGGATCTTTTCAAGTCGGCGTAAAAGCGAAAGAGACAGAGAGAGCGCGATTGGATCAGCGAAGTTCTTTTGAAGTTGGTATGCCGTGTGTGTATGTTTGATGGGGTGTGCGAGACAAAATATGGTGTGTATCTGAAGTTCTTTTGTTAGTGTATGTGATGAGGCAGAGAGAGCAATGATGCTGGTGTGTGTGTGTGTGTGTGTGTGAGAGAGAGAGAGAGGTTATGTATGTATGTATATATACATAGATGTATATAAACGTAGATGTGTATATATATATATATATATATACACACATATCTGTATACGCATTATATATATACATCGATATATGCATACATATATACACATATCTATATATGTATTATATAGATATCTATATGTACACACACACACATATATATATATATACATATCTGTATATGCATTATATATATACATCAATATATGCATACATATATACACATATCTATATATGTATTATATATATAGATATCTATATCTATATATATATATATATATATATATATATATATATATATATATATATATATATATATATATATATATATATATATATATATATATATATATATATATATATATATATATATATATATATATATATATATATATATATATATATATAGACGTAGGAGTGGCTGTGTGGTAAGTAGCGTGCTTACGAACCACATGGTTCCGGGTTCAGTCCCACTGCGTGGCACCTTGGGCAAGTGTCTTCTACTATAGCCTCGGGCCGACCAAAGCCTTGTGAGTGGATTTGGTAGACGGAAACTGAAAGAAGCCTGTCATATATATGTATATATATATATATATATCAATTTTTTTTTTCTCCGTGTTTTTCTCCTTGTCTCCGTATTCTTTCTGTTGAAGAGCGTAGCTCGAAACGTCAAAGACTTTCCGTATTCCCGAGCGTCATACTAATATATACTTTTGTTATTTACACCACCTGTCCTCGTCTGTTGTTATTATTTGTATATTCTCCCATATATATATATATGTATGTGTGTATATGTTGTGTATCTGTGTTTGTCCCCCGGTGTGTTTAGGTCCCCGTAACTTAGCGGTTCGGCAAAAAGAGACCGATAGAATAAGTACTAGGCTTACAAAGAATAAGTCCTGGGGTCGATTTGATTCGACTAAAGGTGGTGCTCCAGCATGGCTGCAGTCAAATGACTGAAACAAGTGAAAGAATGAAAGAATATATATATATATATATGGAGGCTTCCATGGCATACATGGAGGCTATGGCTTCGGTTCCCGCAACGAGGAGGGAACCAGACTGCTGGAGTTCTGTGATGCAACCGATCTTATGGTCTGCAATACCAACTTCAGGAAACCTGCCAGTCACCTAGTCACCTACCGCTCTGGCAGACACTCTAGCCAAATCGACTACATCCTCGCCAGAAATAGGGAAAGAGGGCGGCTTATAAATGCCAAAACCTACCCTGGCGAAGAATGTACCCCACAACATAGATTAGTAGTTAGCTACTTTGGGATCAAGGCAAAATGGGTGCCCAGAATTAGACAGGCTTGGAGGAGAAGGGTGTGGAAGCTTAAAGACCCTGCAAACGGACAGAGACTTAGAGACAAATTACTTGAAGCATTTAACGAAATAGAAGGGGATATAGCATCATACAACTTGGAAGACAATTGGAGATTTCTGCGGGACAACCTGTTGAAAGTCACCGACCAGATTTGTGGGTGGTGTAAGGTCCCCTCCCGACCCAGAGTAACGTGGTGGTGGAACAAGGAGGTAGACAGGGCTATTAGACAAAAGAAACAGGCTTGGAAGGACTGGAAGAACGGTGGTAGCAGGGAATTGTACCAATGTGCCAGAAGGGAGGCTAGGCGACAGGTTTATTTAGCCAGAGGGGAAGCAGATAAGGAAAGATTTGCCAATGTTCTGCGCCGTGAGGACCAAAGACTCGAGGTATTTCGTGTTGCAAGACAGTGTAGGAGAGAGAATAGTGATGTTGTAGGAGAGAAATGTGTTCGCATGGATGATGGTACGCTTGCATTAAATGAGGATGCAAAGAAAGAGGTCTGGAGATGCCACTACGATAGATTGCTTAATAAAGAGAATGAATGGGAGAAAGAGAGCCTGCCGTATGTCGACCCAATAGAGGGACCAGCTATCCGAGTTGATAGTACCAGGGTAGATAAAGCAATTAAGAGTATGAAGACCGGGAAAGCCCCCGGCCCATCAGGAATCACTGCAGAGATGCTCAAAATATCTGGCAGTGTTGGCTATAGCCTAGTCACCCGTATTACGAACCAGGTGATACACGAAGGAGTCATACCCAATGACTGGTGTAGCAGCATCATAGTCAACTGCTACAAAGGTAAAGGTGACGCTTTAGATACAAATAATTACAGAGGCATCAAGCTGTTAGATCAGGTTATGAAAGTTACAGAGAGGGTCATAGCCCAACTAATTAGGGAGCGAATCAATTTAGATGAGATGCAGTTTGGGTTTGTGCCAGGTAAAAGCACTACTGATGCCTTATTTCTAGTGAGACAGTTGCAGGAGAAATACCTAGCTAAGGATAAACCTCTGTACCTGGCTTTCGTTGACATGGAGAAAGCCTTTGACAGGGTCCCCCGATCCCTTATCTGGTGGTCAATGAGGAAACTTGGGATAGAAGAATGGTTAGTGAAAGCTGTGCGAGCCATGTACAGAGATGCTGCCAGTAAGGTGAGGGTTGGAAATGAGTACAGCAATGAATTCCAGGTAGAGGTAGGGGTCCACCAAGGTTCCGTCCTCAGCCCCCTCTTATTTATCATAGTCCTCCAGGCAATCACAGAGGAGTTCAAGACAGGTTGCCCCTGGGAGCTCCTCTATGCTGATGACCTTGCCCTAATTGCGGAGTCACTATCAGAACTAGAGGAGAAGTTTCAGGTGTGGAAGCAAGATCTAGAATTGAAAGGCCTTAGAGTCAACCTAGCTAAAACCAAAATCCTAATAAGTAGGAAGGTAGATAAAACACAAACCCCTTCAGGTAGATGGCCCTGCTCAGTATGTAGAAAAGGAGTAGGTAGTAACTCTATAAGATGTACCCGGTGCAAGCTATGGATACATAAGAGGTGCAGCAACATCATAGGCAGGTTAACTAGCAAGTTAGTTTTTGTTTGTGGCAGATGTTCAGGTGCAATAAAGACTGTAAACAAACAGGAAACAACTTCTATCTCATTCCAGGGTGAAAAACTAGAGGTAGTCGATATCTTCCGCTATCTGGGCGACCAAGTTAGTAGTGGGGGTGGGTGCGCTGAAAGTGTAGCTGCTAGAATAAGAATAGCTTGGGCAAAGTTTAGAGAGCTCTTACCCCTGCTGGCGACAAAGGGACTCTCACTCAGAGTAAAAGGCAGACTGTATGACGCATGCGTACGAACAGCCATGCTACATGGCAGTGAAACATGGGCCGTAACTGCTGAGGACATACGTAAGCTCGCAAGGAATGAAGCCAGTATCCTCCGTTGGATGTGTAATGTCAATGTGAATACCCGTCAGAGTGTAAGTATCTTGAGAGAAAAGCTGAACATTAGAAGCATCAGTTGTGGTGTGCAAGAGAGACGATTGCGCTGGTATGGACATGTGGTGAGAATGGATGAGGATAGCTGCGTGAAAAAGTGCCACACCCTAACAGTTGAGGGAACCCGTGAGGCAAGACCTTCGTACATTGGGCCTCACCGAGGCGATGACTACTGACCGAGACCTTTGGAAATGTGCTGTGTGTGAGAAGACCCGGCAAGCCAAGTAAGATCGTTGCCAGTGCCCCTGGACTGGTTCTTGTGCGGGTGGCACATGAGATGCACCATTTTGAGCGTGGCCGTTGCCAGTACCGCCTGACTGGCTCCTGTAGGATTTTCGAGCGAGATCATTGCCAGTGCCCCTGGACTGGCTTGTGCGGGTGACACATAAAAGACACCATTTCGAGCGTGGCCGTTTTTGTGCGGGTGACACGTAAAAGCACCCACTACACTCTCTGAGTGGTTGGCGTTAGGAAGGGCATCCAGCTGTAGAAACTCTGCCAAATTAGACTGGAGCCTGGTGTTGCCATCCGGTTTCACCAGTCCTCAGTCAAATCGTCCAACCCATGCTAGCATGGAAAGCGGACGTTAAACGATGATGATGATGATGATGATAATATATAAATATAAGAATGAATATAATGATAATGTTATTGTTATATATAAATATAAGAATAAATATAATGATAATAGAGTTATTAATATTTCTAAGTCTCTCTAAAGGAGACTACGGCAGCGGTACTGGAAATTAATAGTTATCGCCAAGCCAACATGGCAGTCCCAAAATTAGGACGAAAGCTGTCGTGAATTAGCTCCAAGAAGCCATCGCCTCTAGCTAGCTATGTGACACACGAAACCTGTGTCCTTTATAACCTTCGAACAGGGGAGGTCAGCAGTGTCCCCCTGCTGGTTTGGCATCTGCAGACTAGTTTCAGGGTTTTGCCCCTTGTCAATGTTATTGTTAAATTATGTAAGTAGAACAAATATACAAGCTAATGATGATGCATACTCATGTACATGCAACATTAGTGCATAAAAGGAGGCCAGCAAATATAAATATGCAAATAAACAATTATAAAAATGCCATAATGACAATTAAATTGTTTCCTTTATTTCCCCACAAAATTTCAGACAGTTGACTGTTTCAGCTGACTGAATCTCTTCCACTATGCGCGTGCGTGCACACACACACACACACACACACACACACATGTATGCACACATATTTGTGCTTTACTATTTACAAAGCTCAATATAATTATAATGCATGATATTAGAAAGCTTAGGCAACGAGATAACCATATGTTTAAGAGAGACACATTTAGGCTTTGTGGATAAGCTACAGGATTCTCAGCAACCAGAACAATAAATTGGATGATCTTGGTTGTTGAAAGATCTGTGCTAGTCCACAAAGTCTATATAGGCTAATCACCACCACCATTGTCATCATCGTCATCATCATTTAACGTCTGTTTTCCATGCTGGCATGAGTTGAACAGTTTGACCAGAGTTGGCAAGCAGGAGAGCTGCACCAGGTTCCAGTCTGATTCAGCTTGGTTTTCTATGCTCGTATGCTTTTCCTAACACCAACCACTTTACAGAGTATGTTAGGTGCTTCTTATGTGACACCAGCATGGGTACTTTTACATGGTGCCTGCACAGGATTCTTTTTTTTACGTGGTGCCAGGACAGAGCTCTTGTAGGCCAATCTTCTTCAGCAGGGGCAGCGACATCAACAATTTTGCTGTAGAGAATGGGTCTTCTTAAGTATGAAATATCATCATCATAATAGTTTAACGTCCGTTTTGCTTGCTGGCTTGGGTTGGACAGTTTGACTGAGGACTTGCAAGCCAGGAGGCCACACCAGGCTCCAATCTGATCCGGCAATCTTTCTACAGCTGGATGCCCTTCCTAACGCCAACCACTCCGAGAGTGTAGTGGGTGCTTTTTACATGATACCGGCATGGGGAGCCAGTCAGGTGGCATCGGCTACAACTACAATTTCCATTTTTTATTGTGATTTGATTTTTGATTTTACTTAACTCAATAGGTTTCATCAAGCACGGCGTGTCATCCAACAATCCAAAGGTACTTCTTAAATGGGCTGGTTATGCAACACTGGTATAGGCTACGGCTGTGATCTCACTTTACTTGCTGGGTTTTCTCAATCACAGCATATCTTCTGAGGTCTCGGTCTTTTGTCATTGCCTCTGTGA
The DNA here is from genome assembly GCF_046866305.1 of Octopus bimaculoides. Taxonomy (NCBI): domain Eukaryota; kingdom Metazoa; phylum Mollusca; class Cephalopoda; order Octopoda; family Octopodidae; genus Octopus; species Octopus bimaculoides. The sequence continues at coordinate 176,866,010 of NC_142929.1, forward strand.
GGCCCAATGTTCGAAGGTCATGCTTCACTATCTCATCCCATGTCTTCCTGGGTCTCCCTCTTCCACAGGTTCCTTCCCCTGTTAGGGAGTGACATTTCTTCACAAAGCTCTCTCCATCAATACGCAGCACATTGACCATACCGGCACAGTCGTCTCTCTTGCATACATCTGATGCTTCTTATGTCCAACATTTCTCTCAGGGCACTTACACTCTGTCATGTGTGCACACTGACATTACACATCCAACAGATCATACTAGCTTCATTTCTTTCAAGCCTACGCATGTCTTCAGCAGTCATGGCCCATGTTTCACTATCATGTAGCATGACAGTTCACACACATGCATCATACAATCTACCTTTCACACTGAGTGAGAGGCTCTTTGTCATCAGTAGAGGTAGGAGCTATTCTTATTCTAGTGGCGACGCTCTCCAAGCATCCACCCCCACTACAGTCATGCTCTGCCTCTCCAAAAAAGAATTATTTCACATTTTCTTGAAAATTATTCATTCTGTTGTGTGTGTGTGTTTGTCCTCCATCACCACTTGACTATTGATGCTGGGGGGGGGGGGGGGGGGGGTTATGTCCTTATAACTTAGTAGTTCAGCAGAAGAGAATGATAGAATAATTACCAGACTTACAAAAATATGTATTAGGGTTGGTTTTTTTTTTTTATAATGAAACCCTTCAAGGTTGTGTCCCAGCACAACTGCAGTCTAAGTAAAAGAATCTGTTAGGGTTAGGGTTAGGGTTTCAGGTTTGGTCACACTCCTTGGTATCATGGGCAAGTGCCTTTTACTATAGCCCTGGGCCAACTGAAGCCTTATCAGTGGGTTTGGTAAATGGAAACCAAAAGAAGCCTGTCACATATACACTGAATAAATTGTCATCTAAATTACGGAAAAAATGGAAATAACACTGACATCTCATTTTAGTAGATATATTTACCAAAATTACATTAAAATATCTTGAAATACTAAAGAGTAAATTTATTCAATAAAATAGCCATTGGCTTCAACCACAGCCTCCAGATGACATTGGAATCTCCTGTAACTCTTCTGGACGGTCTCTTTGTTTAAGTTGGTGAATGCTGCCATAATCCTTGCCTTCAGTTCATCTTTGGTGTTACAAGAAGTTTTGTTGGTCACTCCTTCAACTGCATCCCACACATAATTATCAAGGGGGTTGCAGTCTGGGGAGTTAGGTGGCTAGATGTTACGGGTGATGTAGTCACAGAAATTGTCTGACAGCCACAACTGGGTTCTCCTGCTTGTGTAGCATGGTACAGAGTCCTGTTGCCAGACACAGGGTCTTCCAGATTCTTGATCCAGAGCACCACTTATCCTCCAGGCACTTGATGCAAGCCTCTGTGTTGAGTCTGAGGCTGTGTGGGAAGATGAATGGATGCATAACGTTGCCATCACTAGTGATCACTCCAGACACCATGATGTTGACTGGATGTTTGATCTTTATCACTCTTGGTACACGTCCTCAGATTGACACTGAAACACTCAGAAACGTTCATACTGGAGCTTCTGGCGTGAAAACCAAACAACAGTACAACATGTCGTTTCCAAATTTCTGCCAGAGTGAATTGCATCATGGTGCTGTTTTTCTCATAGACGGTGCCCAGTTGACCTTACTATATTGTGTAGTGGACAAAAAGAAGCAATGCACATGCACAAAATTAAAAATGTAAAATGGTGACAGTTTACCCATTGCACCCTGTGTGTGTGTATATATATATATATATAAAATGTGTGTGTTACTGTCTCCTTGCCTTGACATCGTGTGATAGTTTTAAGTGAGTGTCAGCATTGCACAAGGTGCCACACAGTAGGACTGAACCCAGAACCATGTGGTTGGGAAGTAAACTTCTTGCTACACAGCTTTGCCTGTGCCTATATATACTCTTGTTCATTGGACTGTGGCCATGCTAAAGTACCACATGCGCATGTGTGTGTATGTATGTATTTGTACACATGCTACCAATTAGGTATGCTATTGAATGAGAAACCTAATCATAAGGTTTTAAGTTGTTATTATCGTTATCAAATATATTCCACCCATGACCATTCTGGCTTTTTCCAAAGGTATATTATCCAATTTTTTCTTTCAATTGTTAAGATGATAGAGCAGGATTTGAAACAAGTTTGGCTAATAATTCTAGGTGTTCAAGTAACTGCATTGAGTTCCCCTTTTTGGTTTATGAATCTTGAAGTAAAATCCACTGCTTTTGTTTTGCTGTTTCTAGGTCATATGTAACACATCAATCTGGTTTGGTTCCAAAATAAGTCCATCAACTGTTTTAATTCAGCTGTACATTCTGATCAGTTGTAAGCTGCATGTAATGGATGGTGCATGTATGTGCATGTGTACATGTGTATGCACATGTGTATGTGTGTGTGTGTGTGTGAACAGCACATTCTGTATTAAATTTATCAAATGCATGCCATCCACCACCAGGTGGTCATTCCCATCAACTATGATGGATTTTTATTGGGTCATCTCATAAATAATGCGTTTTTTACAATTGCATGAACTAAAAGTTGGATGCAGATGGGATAAACTACCTGCATCAACTTGCTATGAAAGCAGGTACTAATTTTACCTTGTCCTTATTGTTAGTGCAAGTTTTGAAGAGTGCAGTTCTATTTTAACAGTTATTTTTTCGATGTTATTATGAAAATGACAAAGGAGTATATTCAACATCTTTTGCTTTATGAGTTCAGTAAAGATAACAACACAGTGGAGAGTGCGAGGAATGCAGTATATGGGGATCAGACAATATGCATAAGCCAGTGTCAATGGTGGTTCCAGAAATTCCGAGCTGGAAACTACAGCCTATATGAGCCTTGTCCTGGAAGATCTGTAGAGCTCGATGAGGATGCCCTGGAAACCCTAGGGGAACAAAATCCCATTGTGACTATCAAGGAACTAGCAGAGAAGCATGGATTTGGTTATTCAACCATTCATCGACATCTGCATGCCATCGGAAAAGTCAGAAAATTGGGTCAATGGGTTCCTCACAAACTTTCTGAGTCTAATCATGTGCAGAGAGTGAATGTGTGCTCTTCTTTGCTGTCACATCCCGCGAATGAACCTTTTTTGGACTGAATAGTGACTGGTGATGAGAAATGGGCTCTCTATAAAAATGTCAAGTGCTGAAGACAGTGGGTAGGGAAAGGAGAAGCATTGGCACCCCAGGCTAAAGAAAGTCTTCACCCACGTAAGGTGTTGTTATCTGTTTGGTGGGATATGAAAGATTTAGTCCACTTTGAACTTTTAAACCCAAATCAAATGATAACAAAGGACATCTATTGTGAGCAACTTGACCATCTTTGGTTTCAAAAGGAAAGGTATTCTTCCATTAGGGTAATGCTCAGCCACACACACATAAAGGTTGAAGCAGTCTGAATGGGAAATGATGCCCCACCATGTTCACTGGACATTGCCCCATCTGATTATCATTTATTCCACAGTCTTCAAGAACATTTGGCTGGAAGATATATGAATTCTGTTGACGAGGTCAAAACAGTACTGGAGGAGCATTTTTTGTCACGGACAAGTGAATTTTGGAAGTGGGGCCTTGCAAGTCTACCAGATAGATGGAAGAGCATTGTAGAAAATGAAGGAGAGTATATTTTAGATTAAGAAAGAACTTTATTTATCTTAATTTTGAAAAATAAAAGAAGTATAAAAAACCCACATTATTTATGGGATGACCCAATATCTTGTATATATATGTGTGTAATTAAAATACTTATTACATATTTTTAAAAAGTATTTTTGGTTTCATAAATATACAAACATAATTATAATTTGTGAATTTTATATGTTTGCCTTTTGTATATTCTAGATCAAAAGACTGAAGACCGGCAAAAAATTGCCATAGTTACTGGAGGAACAGGTGGCATAGGTTTTGCTACTTCCAAAGGTCTTGCTGCCCAAGGTTATAATTTAATTCTTGGTTACTATTCTGACAGTGAAAATGCCAAGAAGTGTGAACAGGAATTAAAGACGAATTTCAAGATCCAGGTTAGGACAATTGGTGGAGATGTTTGTGAAGAAGACACTGTGAATTCATATTTCAACTGTTTGAATGAAATGAATGGCATGCTCACTGTTATTGTTCACACTGCTGGACTTTATACACCAGATTCCATTTCAAAAAATCCAGATACCCATTTCACTACATTTGAAACATATGATTATTTCCAGAACATCTATCCTAAGTGTTTCATACGTTTAGTGGAAACAGGAATGAAGTTAATGGAAGATGGTTATGGCTACATTGTTTGCTTATCAAGCCCTGGTTGTAATGTCAATGATCAAGTTCGATTAGGTTACATGATGCCAGGCACTGGGAAATGTGTACTTGAATATTTGTCTCGTCATTATGCTAAAATGCTAGCAAAGCGGAGAATCACTTGTAATTGTATTGTTCCTGGGTATATACACACAAAACCGTGGAAACAACTGGAGGCAAAAATGGGTCCTGATATTGGATGTGTAAGAACTCCGATGGGTCGATGGGGTCAACCTGAAGAAATAGGAGATTTTGTTTCCTATTTGTGTTCTCCTAAAGCAAGTTTTCTCACCGGTGCTACCATTCCATTTGATGGAGGTTTGAGCCTTGGGAAGTAATGATATTTGTAAAGAAAAATAATGATAATAAAGAAAAAAAAATTTTGGAAAGCTTTTTCTTCTGGTTTTTCATTAAAAACACTATTTCAATAACTCAGCGTTAATTATAAAGGTCCATGAAATTGAATTTTTTGATAATTGTATGTTACTTTATATATTTTTGTGGTGCTAATCTGAAATATCAAAAAAACCTCTTTCCCATTACATAAGATTTTCTCACAATTTAATGATAAAACAGGTAAATCTACAAATGGTAGGCCAAAATGAAACTAATAAAAATGAATTTGATACTTTATTTAGCAAAATACTATGGCACAAATACAACTGAAACGTGAGAAAATAGATTTCTAAAAGAGTTCCATTTGTTTTGTTTTTTTCTATTCGGCACCTTGAAATTTCTTTTTCACTTGGAAACTATTCCTGGAACTCTTTGGCTTGTGTGCATTTGATGGACATTCACTGCACCATCCAGCAGTAGTCAACCATCATATTAACATTCCATCTTCCCTGATATGTTCTTTCCTTCTCTTTTTATGTCTTGATGAAACCTTTCCCCTTGCTCTTCACTTACACCCCATAGATTTTCTGGAACTACAAAAGACAAATGGGCAAATCTTCCATCTGCATTGCAACCTGCTGCCCATGGACCAATGTTCCAGTTCCATCATCACCAGGAAACCTTGAAGACATAAACTTTGGTTCTGAGTCAGAAGACTTCAATAGCAGTGAAGGTGAAGAAACTCAATTATTCAACCAATGTGCATTAAATGATCTAGTGAAGAACTTAGGGCTTACAAAGGAGTCAGCAGAGCTTTTAGGTTCTAGACTTAAATCCAAGAATCTTTGAGCACCTCATACATCATTCTATTGGTTTTGTAACCATGAAAGAGAATTCGTTCCTTTTTTCACTCAGGAAAATTATTTGGTTTATTGTGCAGATCCATCAGGACTAATAAGAAAATTTGGCATAAGTTACAGCCCTGATTAATGGAGACTATTCAACAACTTTTCAAAGAGAAGTCTTAAAGCTCTTCTACTGCATAATGGTAATAAATATGCTTCCAGCCTTGTTGGACACTCAGTGATCATGAAGAAAACATAAAAATTTGATGTAAGTTTTCACAAGATTAAATTCAAAGATCACAACAGGATGATAAAAATGGCCAAGTAGGGATATGCTTACATTTGGAAGAAAGGATATCCTCCTCTACATATAAAACTTGCCCTCATGAAGCAATTCATAAAAGCTTTGCTACAGGATGGAGAGGGTTTTAAATATTTGCATAGCAGGTTTCCTGCTCTATCAGACACTATGGTTGAAAAGGGTGTATTTGTAGAACCAGATATTAGGAAACTTGTCGAGGATGAACATTTTCAAAACTCCCATAGTGAGTCTAAAAAAGATGCATGGATTAATTTTAAAGATGTTATGAAGAACTTGGGTAATCACAATGATCCAAACTACAAAGATATAGTGGCAAGAATGCTGGAAATTTTTGAGGCTTCAGGATGCAAAATGAACACCAATCTCAAGAAGTCTTCTAGCGGATGTCATCTAGGCATTATTGTAAACAACGATTTGCATTGGACAAACCACATCTCTAAGATTGTCAAGAGGGCTGAGGTGGTGCTAGCACCACTCAGTAAGACCTTTGTCAGCCGTTCTCCAGCTATCTATTTAAAACTGTATATGACAATGGTATCTCCACACTTGTAATCTGCATCACCAGTCTGGAACCCCTATCTTGCTCAGCATATAACTCTCCTGGAAACTGTTCAGAAACGTGCAACAAAACAAATACCCACCGTCAGACATTTACCATACTCTGAATGTCTTGCTTCCCTGGGAGGCATGGATACATTGAAACTCAGACATCTGGCAACTGACTTGACTGAAACGAGTAAAAGATAAAACAAAAGATACATATGTATATATAGAATATGTCCAGTATAGATCTGGGAAAACCATAGTTCAATTGAAGACCGAAAACAGACAATGTGTATGTGTGCTGATGACTTCTATGCCTTGACAACTGAAAAGAAAATGTTTCTCTAAGGAAATTTACTTAGACTACATACACTAAAATATCATTTGTATTCAAATAAGTCATTACATTTACATCTTTCTTATTTATCCCAAAATTCTCATTAGCGAATTTTATTCAAGTTATCGCCCTTGCAATTTTATTTTTTAATAAAATTTAAACATCCAGAGAGTGAATCCGTCTTTTAATGATAGGAATAATCTTTGTTAATTTAAGATTGTTTTAACTCCATATATCATGTATGTGAGATCTGTTTTTGGTAAAAAATATAAATCCTTTTACTGACATAGATTCTAAAGAAATTTGCCTGTAAAATATGGTGATAATAAAATCATGATAAAGTTGTTTCCCTTCTCTGTTGGTTGTACTAACTTTAAAAATGCAGGTTAAGAGACCTTGTGCATGGAAACAATAGTTGAGGTAGTGTGGACGTATCTAAGACAGGGAAATGATTAGAGGTAATTAGGAACCGTTCAAAAGGCGAATAAATTAGTTTGCCATGAGTAGAAAAAAAGTCAAACATTTTAAGCAGGTAACTTCAAGCACTGATGTATGGTTTAGAAGCTTGGGCAAATGGCTTTGGACTGACCAATGCCTTGTGAGAGAATTTGCCCGTTGTGTGTGTGTGTATGTATTTTTGTACATGTTTCAGTCATTTGACCGTGGCCATGCTTAACCACTTCCTTAAAAGGTTTCATTACAAGTGAACGTAAAAATAATAAGAAATAATTATGTATTTAGGTAAAAATATTTAATTATATTGGCAAGAATGGCAGTCAATTATGAACAAATATGGGTCTTGGTATGGTTTCGTCAATGAACCAGATTATACTAGAGTGGTAATGAGAAAATCGTTCAATTGAGGTACAAAATTGTACTTCATACAAAACAATAATTTAGTGTTAACTTACGTGATGCTGAGAATGTTAAAAAGCTAACTAGATATAATTACGAGGTGAGGAAAAAAATATTAGTCTATCTATCTGTCTATCATAATCATCATCATCGTCATCATCACGTATGCTTTCCATGCTGGCATGGGTTGGATGGTTTGGCAGGGACTGGCAAGGCCAGGAGTCGCACCAGGTCCCGTTGTCCGTTTTGTCATGGTTTCTACATTTGGAGACCCTTCCTAACATCAACCACTCTATAGTGTATACTGGATGCATTTTATGTGGCACCAGCACCAGTGCTTTTTATGAGGTACTAGCACTGACAAGGTCACCAAGTACCTTGCATAGCTAACCTCCTCAACTGGGAGTAGGGGGAGTAGTATTGAGGGGTTTTTGGTTTTGTGCCAGTTGAGAGATCTGAAGTGTAGAGGAAACAGATATAGGTATTTGATGTAGAGTAGCTACATGGACACCCCAGTTAGAAAACAAATGAGACTGATTTGGAGAGTAAGATACTGACATTGATAGTGAGAGAGATGATGGCAGAGTTTTTCTGGTGTTAAGTACATTAAAACATTCTTCCTACTTTCTCTGTAAGACACGAAGCTGTTATTACAAAATTAGTCATCTGACTGTTTTTAAAAAATTGTGGAACTGAGGTACATAAAATTAAGTGTACACAAGGTATATATATACAGTGGATTTGCATTCAGCTCCACTGAACTAGTAATCATAAACTATAAACTACTTGTAGTCTTACATTAGTAATTTCGCAAAGATCACAAACACTGCCTCTTCATCCAGACCCAACTGATAAAAAAAAAAAAAAATCTCCTAGGAATTAAACTGCCAAACATCTCATACTCTATGTACTGGATATATGTTATAAAAAATGGAACTGGATATTTCCTCTTCTCAGCAGTAATTATCTTTTGATATGTTTGTTGGGTTTTATGACTCAGCTCTGCTTTTGATGAACTGTTCTCTGGAGAATAACCAATGATCTACACTAGTTATCTTAGCTTTTTTTCTCTCTTATGTAATTTCATGAGTACTTTAATCTATTGTCTAGCAGCACTAAAATCTAAGGCTTCATTTTGAGTATCTTGAGTCATTCAGCATGGTGGAGCTCATCTCTTTCCTAACCATATGTGATAATTGTCTAACACAGTTTATAATAAAACGCACATCACCTTTCACAGTACTTTCCCTGCATGCAGCAGTGAATTGCTCCTCCGTTGTGGTATCTATTTATTTTTAGATGCCATAGGCAGAGCTGAATTAAGCCAGCTCATGCCACTAAGCACAACCCAACAAAAATAATCCCTTGGTTCTTTTATTTTCTGACAAGACATTAAGATATATTGGATCCGAAGTGATTGATTAAAATTTCAGTTTCCTTCTGGGCTATCCTCCAGGCAGTGGAGACGCAATGGCCCAGTGGTTAGGGCAGAGGACTCCAGGTCATAGGATCGTGGTTTCGATTCCCAAACCAGGCGTTGTGAGTGTTTATTGAGTGAAAACACTTAAAGCTCCACGAGGCTCCAGCAGGGGATGGTGGCGAACCCTGCTGTACTCTTCCACCACAACTTTCTCTCACTCTTACTTCCTGTTTCTGTTGTGCCTGTAATTCAAAGGGTCAACCTTGTCACATTGTGTCATGCTGAATATCCCCGAGAACTACATTAAAGGTACACGTGTCTGTGGAGTGCTCAGCCTCTTGCACGTTAATTTTATGAGCAGGCTGTTCCGTTGATCGGATCAACTAGAACCCTCGACGTCATAAGTAACGGAGTGCCAACAACATCCTCCAGGCATGACCACACAACACAAATATACCACATGTACCCTAATCTATTTTTAATTGTATTTATTAAATACAAAATAGTAGTAAACAAGATAAAAACATTTTTTCTTTGCAACTAGAATAAAAGGAAAACAATTGGAAATTTTTGACTTTTATTTATTAAAAAAAAAATTATAATTCACCATTTGCACTAATATAAATCTGACACAAGAAAAAAAAAAGAATGAAAAGAAACTCTGCTGTGTCCCTTTCTCTTCCTGCCTTAAGCAAGTACTCATTCTGTCTAATGGCCAGTTTGGCTCTAACTATGGACTCAGTAACAATATATGAATTGTTTAACTATTGGTCAGTTATCCACTGCCCAATTGGCTCAGCCAATCTTATGTAATGTAAATATAAATGTCTCCTTAGGTTCAAGGGACTTCAAAACATGTAAAGATAACTTAATAATTTCTACTGGATACTAGTCTATCTTGGGTAACATTTCTCTCTATTCCTGAGAGATAGTGAGCTGAGACACACAAAATCATACAAGATGCACATGCAGTGAACTCATAGGAATTCCACTCCTTTAAACTAGTGCTCTTATACTGTGTAGATTTCATCATTTCATTTTTAAATAGCTTTATAGAGGGACATGCAGTCCTAAGTTTCACAATTTAGAATATATTATCTAAATATATTTCATGTAGTTCACTGGGGAAGATTTAGCTGTTTCACTGAATTGGTCAGATGACTAGAAATTTAGCTGTCTCATTGACATGGTTAAATGAGTATGGAGATTTAACTACCTCATTCACCAGAGTGAATGATTGGGAAGATTTTAGTTAACCCAATCAATTGATGTAGTGGTCATGCAGAAAATCTAGTTTGAGCAAATACAAAATAGTTTTAGAACACTTTGTTTGCATTTATGACAAACAGTGACATTTGATAGACATCACAGAACTAAGGAAATCTACAAATTTTCATACTAGTCACGGTCTAGTATTTACATTAATGAACTTCTTCAAAGAGGAAAGTTGACCACAGATTACTTTAGCTTTGTGCCTTTAATACAAAGGAAGATCATCATTGTCATCATCAGTGTTATTATCATTATCATTATTATTATTATTATTATTATCAATAATATTAATACGCTAACTTTTTGTTGTTGTTGTATGTACCTGTGGTGTGTGTCACACTTCAAAGAAGTGGCAGAGCAAGAGAGACGAGGACAGAGAGGAAGTAAGAGAGAGAGACAAAAAGTGAGTGAGAAAGAGAGAGAGTGAAAGAGACAGTGAGTGGTGACATTTGGCAAGCTGTCCTCCCATTCATTCTCCACATTCAGTAGTCTTTCATAATGGCTTCTCCAAGGCTAGTATGTATGTATATATATAAATATATATATATATATATATATAAATAATAATAAAGGAGTTATTTTTGTTGGTAGTTAATTTATAATATATATATATATATATGTGTGTATGTATCATCATATATATATATGTATATGTATGTGTGTGTACATACATATATGCAGGGGGCAGTGAATAAACTGTCGTCTAAATCATGCAAAAATGAAAATAACAGACATCTCATTTTAATAGATATATTTACCAAAATTACATTAAAATATCCTGAAATATTAAAGAGTATATTTATTCAATAAAATCGCCATTGGCTTCAGTCACGGCCTCCAATCGACTCTGGAATCTCCTGCAACTCTTCTGGACGGTCTCCTTGTTTAAGTTGGTGAATGCTGCCATAATCCTTGCCTTCAGTCCATCTTTGGTGTTACAAGGAGTTTTGTTGGTCTCTCACTCAAGTGTACCCCACACATAATAATCAAGGGGTTTGCAGTCTAAGGAGTTAGATGGCCAGATTTTAGGGATGATGTAGTCGCAGAAATTGTCTGACAGCCATGACTGAGTTCTCCTGCTTGTGTAGCATGGTGCAGAGTCCTGTTGTCAGACATAGGGTCTTCCAGTAGCCATCTTTTTGACCAAGGGTAGCACTACCTCCTTCAGGCACTTGGTGTAGGCCTCCGTGTTGAGTCTGGGGCTGTGTGGGAAGATCACTCCAAACACCATGATGTAGACTGGATGTTTGATTTTTATTACTCTTGGTGTATGTTTTGGGGATACGGCAAACCAACAGTTGTTTTGTGTGTTTACCATCTGATCCTGGCAGAAATTTTTCTTGTCTGAGAAAAACAAAAACATGTTCGCTTGAAGGGATGCTTGAGTTTGTTCAGAATCTTTGTTGCGTGGTCTTTCCTCTTGTCTTTGATGGCTTGGGATAAAAATTGGCCCTTTCTCATCTTGTATGAGGAATGCTGAATGTCTTCATGCATTATTTGCCTGATAATAAACTAAGACATTCCCATGTCTCAAGCAATAGACCTGATAGACTTGGAGAGATCGTTGTCAATCATGGCCTGGATCTCACCAACAAATTCAGGAATTCTTTTTTTATAAGAATGAACAGAGTGAGTTTTCCGAGCTGCTGTACCTTCGTAATCACCATTATACTCATCCAACTCTTTCAGAACCCTCTGCACTGTCCTCAGATTGACACCCAAACACTCTGAAATGTTCGTATTGGAGCTTCCGGAGCGAATGCCAAGCAGTACAGCATGTCGTTTCCAAATTTCTGGCAGAGCGAATTGCGTTATAGTGCAGCTTTTTCTCACAGACGGTGCCCAGCTGACCCTACTATACTGTGTAGTCAACAAAATCAAAAACAATGCGCATGCACGAAATTAAAAATATAAAATGGCGGCAATTTACCCATCGCACCCTGTATATATACACACACACACGTATATATATATATATATATATATATATATATATATATATATATATATATACACACATATATATACATAAATATATATATATATATACACACACACACACATATATATATATATATATATATATATATATATATACATACACACACATATACGCACACATACCAGCAATTGCTACTTTCTAAGTATCCTTTGGTATGTTGAAAACGTTCCAAACACTTTAGTATAATAGTGATGCTTGTATGTGTATACGTATGTAATAGAGTAAACCTATTTACGTACATGAAATTACGCATATCCACCCACTTCTAAATGATAACGGGTTGGAAGAAAATAGAAGAAACGACTGTTACCTGAAAGCTTTCAAAACATGATAGACATACAAATAACAAGTGCCTAAAACACCTTGTTATAGAGTATATTATTTAACGATAACAAATCAATATATTTTCTGATTTTTGCCATAAATTCTTAGTTCTGATTTTTTTCTCTACTTTTTTTTTCATGAAGTTATATGTACATAACTTCGATGAATCATAATCTCAGATGTTTAAAACATAGGCCAGAAAATAATTTTAAAAGAAGGTTAAAACTGAAAAACTATGAAAAAGAACCCCCCCCCCCCCCACTTCCAATTTCTTTTTAAAGATTCGTTGATGTGACTTGAGTCGCTCGTTGAAAGTATCATTGCCGAACCTTGTTGGGAGTGAAGCTGCACGGAAAATAACTGATGCAACAAACGGGTATTTAACTGAAATATCGGATACAGGGATATTGTTAGCCGTTTGCAATTAACAGCATTAATAATTACGTATTGGGAAAGAAACAATTCTTCTGAAATTACAAGAAGCTATCTGTGTGATAACATGCGGTCCGCTCAAAATATACGAAATTAATTGCGCGTATCTCCGTGTTGACAAAGGTCATTGAATGTCTGTCCTAGGCTGTCCATGGCTCATGGTGTTTGACCAGTTATTTAGCAGTTAAGGTTTCGAATCGCCGCTACACTGCTAAGCATTTTGCTCGCCTTGCTAACGATTCTACCAGCTCGCCGCCTTTGTTAAAATGTGAACAATATTTCCTTAACGTGTTTAATAGTTATTGCTACTTAAGGTGGCAAATGGCAGTTACATTTAGTCCCTTTTGAGGGATGTTTATCATCATCATCATCAATAATATTAATACGCTAACTTTTTGTTTTTGTACGTACCTGTTGTGTGCGTCACACTTACTTCGAAGAAGTGGTAAAGCAAGAGAGAGGAGGACAGAGAGGAAGAGAGAGAGAGAGATTGAAAGAGATAGTGAGTGGTGACAGCGTTCGTTTTGTGTTTTTGAATGTTTCAGAAAAGACGTAAGACAGTAAGAAAGAGAGTGAGAGACAAAAAGTGAGAGAGGAAGAGAGAGAGAGAGAGAGACAGTGATTGGTGACGGCATTTGTTTTGTGTTTTTAAATGTTTATCACATCGCAAGAGAAGTAGACACACACACACATATATATACGCATTGTTAAATCAAAAGCGAGAGATAAGAGGGACACAAAGGAAGTGAAAGAGAAAGTGAGAAACAGAGAGAGACAGTAGATACATAAATCGAAAGAAAAGTTTATACATAGATACATACACACAGCAAATATTGGATGTCAATTTCACTTTCTCTCTTTCTCTTTTATTTCTTTTGTGTCCCTCTTATCTCCCGCATTTCAATTTGTACATTAAGGTTCTTTGAATATGTACGATGTATTTTTAAGGCTAAATAGTAATTACGTTTACGTTTGTGTAACAGATATTTTGGTTGGATTATATAGTCATTGGTGTTATATTACTTTCTATATTCTGTAACTGTCATAATATACTTTTCTAGGTTTGAATTTTTTGTGGGGAAGGGGCCAGTTGATTAGATCGACTCCAGTACACAACTGATACTTAATTTATTGACCCCGATCTTGAAAGGATGAAAGGCAAAGTCGATCTCGACAGAATTTGAACTCAGAACGTAGAGACTGACGGTCATAATATACAAATATTTCTCATGGCACCGATACACTCTTTTACTTGTTTCAGTCTTTTGACTGTGGCCATGCTGGAGCACCGCCTTTAGTCGAGCAAATCGACCCCAGGACTTATTCTTTGGAAGCCTAGTACTTATTCTATCGGTCTTTTGCCGAACCGCTAAGTTACGGTGACGTAAACACACCAGCATCGGTTGTCAAGCGATGTTGAGAGGACAAACAGACACACAAACATACACACACACACACACACATATATATATATATATATATATACACACATACGATGGGCTTCTTTCAGTTTCTGTCTACCAAATCCACTCACAGGGCTTTGGTCGGGCCGAGGCTATAGTAGAAGACACTTGCCCAAGGTGCCACGCAGTGGGACTGAACCCGGAACCATGTGGTTGGTAAGCAAGCTACTTACCACACAGCCACTCCTACACTGTTTACAAATGCTTACATTTATAAATGAAAATAAGAAATAAGTGGAAATTTTAACGGTGAGTGTGTTAAATTTTAAGGCACAATAAGAAAATGACTCTCCCCAGACACAACAGAATACATTTTTTGTTTTCCGGGAATTTTTCACGAGTCCAGCTAGTTATTATCATTGTTATTACATTTCCTTCATATGTTTAAAATATTTTTAATTGTTTATCTTTTTTTTTAAACCGAAAGCAAAGCTAAAATTTGCAACAAGGATAATTTACGAAAGTTTAAAAGAGAACATTATACCCTTAGATCGTCCCATGTATTTCCTTTTTCAAAAGCGTTGAGGTGTAGCTTAATGGAAAGTTGGCTTCTATTTCTAGCAGATCAAGCAATCTCTAGCTCTTGACCACTGTTTCTTTTGTGTTAGGGAAGAGATATAAAATGACCCTTTCCAGTTTCCTAGGATTCCAGTTATAAACAATTACGTCGAATAAGTATAAACATACACACAGACGTACGCACGCTTTTGGATTGTAAACGCATAGCCTGCAAAGTGTGATGTAGCGGTCATGAGTTCAAGAAAGGCTACACTTCATGCCGATATTACTATTATCCTCAAGTCTTAGGGGAAACATGTATGTATGTCAGAAAGAAAGAGAGAGAGAGAGAGTGTGTGTGTGTGTGTGTGTGTAATGATAGGAATAGCATTCGTACAAAGATTTACAGGTTTAAATCAAAAAGCTTTTCTGCTGAAGAACAGAAGTTGGTTGTAATAGAGTAAAGGAGTTATATGGCTTATGCCATGGTTCGGTAGATACAAAGCTCTACAGTAAAATACCAGATATACTCGTATAAAAGCTGACCTCAGGTAAATATCGACTCTCTAATTATGACCCTCAAATTAGGAATTTTCCTTAATATGTCCTGTAAAATCGACCCTGTTTCGTGACAGGTAAAGGATCTGCTAATTGTGATGGTTAGGAATAAAAGGACATGTGTTCATATTTATAAAAGCTAAGCGTCCTTAACATGTTTTGATGAATAAAACTGATATTATTATAGTACTTCACTCTACTCCTTATTTTTTCTTTGTCAGAGATCATTTGGGTTTCTGCTCATGATACGGAGTTTCGGAGTCTAATGTGAATTTCAGCTCCTGGATAGTAGTATCCATATATACTAGGAAACCCGGCCTATAGTAGAAGGCATGTATGTAAAGTGCCGCGTCAGGGAATTGAACTCTAAACCACGTAGTTGCAAAGTAAACTCCTTAACAACATAGCCGTGCCTGTGTTCAGAAACCTGCTTGAATTTGACGCTGCTCTTTGATTGGCTGAGGAGATTGTTATCTCGCTGTGTTTATGTATTTCATATGCCTGGCTGAATGTTCTAAATGGTAGTGGCTGTAGGTAGGGGCTGAACCTGGTTCGTGATGAAAAAGGGTATAGGAAAAAGAAATACAAAATCTCGAAGAATATGGTGATGGAAGATTCCATAAGAAGAAATGATCTAGCAAATAGATTTTTTGAAGTGGGAGGAATCATACGGAGTGTTCATTATATGGATATTTGATAGGAAAATAGCAACTAGAAAGATGAATGCTGATAATCTTGGGAAAATATACTTGTAGTTCAAGGGGGATAACTCTTCGTGTAATATTTGCGTGAATCATCTTTCGCATACGCGCGCGCGCGCGCACACACAGGAACATGAAATAAGACTCGCATGTAATTGCTGTCAATGCAGACACATATATAATGCTTTCGTGTGTATATATATATATATATATACATAATCCATACATTTATATCCTTCATTTTCAGGCTTTACCTTAGGGACCCCCTTATAAACGCATATGAAATTTATACATAAATATTTGCTTAAAATAACATATTCTTACATTTATTTTTTTAACAATATTTAACAAATAGGTTTATTGTCAATTAAAAGATTTCGATTAAAAAACATATATAAAATCAAATTGCCCATAAAAAGTATTTCCTGTCTACGGACCCCCTGTCTTGTCCTTGCGGACCACAGTTTGAAAACCCCTGTGTTAATGTTCCAGAGAAAAGAAAGTTAGTAAAAGTGAGAGTGGTGGGACGAGACAGCTTCTACGTTTGCTAATTCCAGTTGTCACTCTGTGAATTTACCTCAGTCGAGACAGCATTTCGCTTGAGCAAGTCAACCGCCTCTCTGTCAGTCACTCTCACAAACTGACTTCGGCTTACGGAGTCCTTGTTTTTATAACTATCCAAAACCAGCCAGAAGGATAGACATATTGTTGAGAACAATAGATTTCGTTGGAAGTCTGTTATCTCTATTCTAGCTTTTGGTGGCCTAGAAGGGTCAAGTGGCAAAGACATTCTGCTTAGCGAAGGCATCTGGCAAATGTAACTGCTGTCACTTACAGAAAAATTATTGTCTAACCGTGAGAAAAGTGCTGTTGAACTGTTAAGTGAAATTTGGCTATCGAGGATCGAATCCACGCCATGCCTGCATGAAGCCACTAGATTACCCCCACCTCCAGAGAGGTTCTGAGAAAAGGAAACGAACGATTGAGCAAGAGAAAGAAATGCATGGCTGAAATTTTGCATATCAGGAGAGAGGACCATTTAAGTGTATACGGGACAGATATTTATTCAAGTGAGCCCGAATAGCGGTGTCGCTTTGCGTGCTAGAATGTGCAGTCAGAAACTGGGCAGTACGAAAAATGAGCTAGTGCATATGCACGAGTGCAGGTGCCCTGTAAATTAAGCTCAGGTGAGTGAGTGAGTGTATTCTCAATCCATGATATCGAAGATCTTCAATGCAGAATTGCAGTGTATGAAATGCCTTGAAGGTTTTTCAGAAGTGAAATGTGTCTGGTGTTGTCATGGGTAATTGATGAGGTTAGCAAGAACGACAGTGTAGCATGCTGGGGTGATGCGCGAGACAGGTAATTTTCTCCATTTATTACGCAACCAAACAGGTCTAACAGAGGGAAATTATGTTGAACATGAGCGCAGAGCATGTGAACATCCAACGTGCATAGGGTCGGGAAAGGGCTGAGCTAGTACAGGCGTGTTGAAAAACAAGGCAGTAGAGGCATAATAGAGTTGCGTGTGTGTGTGTGCAAATGCGTGCGCAAGGCTGAGGTAGTAATGCTAGTGCATTGATTACAAATACAATGTACAGTGTTTAATATGCCAGTGATTAAGGCAGTACTGGATATACCAGCTGATGCATGAGGTATTAAATGCCTTGAACGTGCAGAAGCAAAAGTGTGGTATACTGGTGTGTTGTAAGGGACAAACAACTTTCACTATGTATACGTGGCCGACCTAGGATCTTACAGAGGCGAGGGATCTTTTTTAAAACGGGGGCCACATTTTTCATTAACGAAACACTTTGAAACTTGGAACACTGGTAGAATGTGTCATATAAAACATCTTTTTCTCTTAGTCTTCTTAAAAAAAAAAGAAATCCATAAATTATTCCATGTTAAAGTTGTCGTATTTCTGTAATTTCAACCAATCACTGACGTCCATTCAGCCGATGTACATTAAGTGCCGACTACATAAACAAACGATTCTGAAACAATTAACCCTAACCCTAACCCTAACTCTAACCCTAAACCTAACCCTAGGGTTAGGGTTAGGGTTAAAGCAAATTTAAAATGAAAAAAGCAAATAAAACGAAGAATCGTGTGTTTATGTAGTCGGCACTTAATGTATATCGGCTGAATGGACGTCAGTGATTGGTTGAAATTATCGAAATAAGACAATTTTTTACATGAAATAAATTCGAATACAAAAATATTTTTCTGTTCTATAACACAAAATAGATAAGTATACGAAGTTTGAAAGTCTTTCGGTACCAAAAACACTACGTAAAACATTAATGAAAAATGTGGCCCCCGTTTTAAAAAAGATCCGAGGCGAGTTGTGTCTACAAGGGCACAGGGAGCAGGAAAAACAAGCAGGAAAGGCATATGTGGTGCATGAATGTGACAGTGTTAGCATGTATGTGTGTATGAACAATGTGTGCAGATGCATGCGCAAGGCCAGGCGCTGAGGAAAGGTGCCTGCGTGTGTGTATCTAACAATACAAACATTTTCAAAGTGAACAAAAAAAGAAAGTACATGCAAAATATGAATAATAGTATAGAACATTCAAAAAGATATGCACATGAATTTAGTTGTTTTAGTGAAACGAGTCGTCGCGGAATTTGTGCATTGTACATTGCATCGCAGTATAATGCTTCTGTAGCAGGTCGAACGAAGGTGCATCAGTAGACAGTGGTTCTCTGTAGACGGGTTCACCAAATGTATGTGACAACTGTACATGCAAAGGTGAAGGCTGCAATTCTTTAACTCGGGGTCACCAATGTAACGACAAAGATTTATTGCAACGGCGTGTTGTAAGATGTGGAAGATGAACTGCAGTTGAAGTTGTAAAGAGATATTTATTTACCGTTACTTTGTATATATCCAAAACCACGATGGGTTGGTATGTATAATTAGTAAATGGAAAAGCATGCGAGGAAAAAAAGAGTTAATTTCGGCCTATGTGTGTGTACACGATCTCATAGTAGTATAGAGAGATATGGGATAAATGTAGAGAATAAACCCTGTTACTGAACACATGCATAAACATCAGCACAAGGAATATTGGTGGGAGCATTCCCATCAAAATTTTTACCAAGTGCAAACGTAATAGGCTGGATATTGCTCTTTGGGACGAACAAGAAAAAATTTGTACTGTCATAGAGGTTAGCTGCCCTGCTAATGTGAATATTTCTTCGAAAATTAAGGAGAAAAAGGACTGTAGTGAAACTACCTCTCTCACGGTTATATATTACAAATGCGAGCGTAGCAGGAAACAACTCTTTCCCGCCTGCTGTGTCATCACCTGACTGACTATTATTTGCGCGGGTAAATTATCTCCAGTCCGTTCGCCCCAGGACGCAAACCGACCAACCGTAGCCACTAATAAGGTCACGTGAGAGAGTGTTTTACTGATGCTCTCTGGAGCCTATCTGTACCTATAAATAGCCTAACTTATCCCCGTCAATTCGTCGCGGCTACAGATCTCTAAGATCTGGTCGTTGACCAATACGTAACACCAGCCAGCCAGTTTCCAGCGACGACATCAACAGCATCGTTCAAGTACGTACTACAAGCATCGTCGCCAGCGTCAACATGACTTCTCCACGTACACAAGCTACCAAACAGCCACCGCAGCTTCTCAACTCTGTTTGTGTGATTTGCTCGCCACAAAATTAACAGCCAGAACTCAACCTGCGAAGAACATCTGTATCAAGAATCCGGCCCGGCATCGAAGCCTCAACATCACGACAAGTGACTTAGCTCTGCCTTAACCATAACCTCTTATATACAGACCTACAAATCTACTGTGTACCTTAACAGAACTGGTATCTTATTATCCTGTGTTACAGACTCTTTCTATGCTTCGTATCTCTTGCATTCACATACATATATTTGTATACACACTCTTTTGTTTACATGACGGCCTGTCTTATATTGTGTTTTATTATATCGCATTCACACACACACACAGACATACAGTTTAATGCTCCAATAAATCTTACTGTTATTCATCTTTATCGGTTGCGTTCCTATCTTTTATTTTACTGGCACTCCTTCGCATTTCACATGCGAATTCTCTATGTTATAGTATTATAACATATATCATTATATTTTGTGTCGACCGTGTGACGCGTTTAAAAAGGAGCCTGTTTTCCATTCGTCACCATTTCTCCTTTGGTTCGCATGGTCGTTCTTACAAGACAACTACAGATAACTGCTTTGAAACCTGCAGCTTCTATATTCAGATCATAAATTTTCATTTACACCAATAATAACTAATGCACTTGGTTTTAATCGTATATGCCTGTAGTGGATCTTGCATGCATGAAGTGGATTCGATCCACTATAGCCAGGAAACAATGTCTTCACCACTCGACCCTTCCTAACCTCTTCTACATCACCAAAGGCTAGAATAGAGATAACAAGACCACCAACTAAATCTATTGTTCTCAATAATATATCTATCCTTCTGGATTGTAATAAAAACAAGAGACCCCATGCAAAACGGCAGTAGTCGCTTGGCGACAACAGAGCGAAGCAACTAGTGATAACTCAATTAGTTAGTGAACGGACATCTACAGATATAGTCACAAGCAGGCAGCCATTAAAAGACAAACGACCAGAGGGAGAAAGAAGGTTACAACCAGCCAACTATGAGACACAACTTCCCTCGACTCTATAACTATCACTAGCTCGCATTCTTTTCTCTGTAACATTACCACATCTCTCTCTATATATATATACTACTATGAGAATGTGTACACACATATACAGGCCGAAATTAACTTTCTTTACCTTGCATGCTTTATGAACTATGTTATACTATTACACTAACCTACCCGTCATGGTATGGCATTTATTAAAGTAACGGTAAATAAATATTTCTTTACAACTTCGATCACTGTTCATCGTTCATCTCACAACCATTATATGCCTAATTGACAATTTGGAAAAGCTACGGTTTTCTGAAAAAAATAAATAAAACTCAAGACGGTGCTCCAGCATGACCACAGTCAAATGACTGAAACAAGTAAGAGAATAAAGGAATAAGAAAACGCCCCATCTCACATGTACATTACAAAGACAGTCTTGTTAATGGATCAGTAATAATATGCAGTAAAATGAAAAAAAAAATCAAGCACATAACATTTATAAAGAACGAATATCAGTTCTATCGCCTGAGATTTGAAACCGCATCTCAGAATTACTGGTCGCACTTTCGCCTGCTAAATCAGTTTGCACCGGGGAAAAACTTCTTTGAACTGTCAATTGAAACAATGACCGAAGAGTTTTTAATGACCAGCTAGATGAAATTAAATTCAGATGAACCAGATCTAACCTGAATATTTAGCTAAGGTTTGTCCATCTTTCTTTCGACTGCAGACTGTTATAAATATGACCAGCCAGCCAAAACAGGTCAGTTCCCTGCTCATGATCATGATAGCCTGTTGCAGCCGGTTTTGGGACTGAATGAGAAACGCTGTCACTGGGTCAAGCGAAAACTACTGTAAGCATCTCTCCTTTCTCCCCTACTCATTTATTTCACACTGACATTCATCTACTCACACGTGATTAATCTAATTGTCATGCCTACCACATTTACGAATTACCCTTTCTATCACATCTGTCATACACCCTTTTCTCAGTAGTAATTTCACAAGGCTAAGTAGATTGTCAACAAATGTATACCGTTAAAATTATATACTCTTTTACTTGTTTCAGTCATTTGACTGCGGCCATGCTGGAGCACCGCCTTTAGTCTCGCAAATCGACCCCACGACTTATTCTTTGTGAGCCTAGTACTTATTCTATCGGTCGCTTTTGCCGAACCGCTATCTTACGGGGACGTAAACCCACCAGCATCGGTCGTCAAGCGATGTTGAGAGGACAAACACAGACACACAAACATACACACACACACATATATATACATATGATGGGCTTCTTTCAGTTTCCGTCTACCAAATCCACTCACAAGGCCTTGGTCGGCTTGAGGCTATAGTAGAAGACACTTGCCCAAGGTACCACGCAGTGGGAATGAACCCGGAACCATGTGGTTGATAAGCAAGCTACTTATCACACAGCCACTCCTTTTCATCGTGGTTGATTTATAATTGTAAATGTAACGAAAATAAATCATGCTGTTTGGAACTTCGCCTTTGAGTTACACACTTTTCAACAAGAAGACAAACTCTGCAAGAATCATCATCATCATCATCATCAGTTACATCCGATAACTCCAACCAACACATCGTCAGATTTTGGGGCATCTTCGTTACACATTGTTTTTGTTAACTACGTGAAAACAATAGAGCTTTGTATTTAAAAACCAGCCCCTTCTTTACAGGAAGATTTCAAAGAATTAAAAAACCCAGAAAAGAACGCACACATACTTGTTTCACTCGGGTTTTAATCGAATAAATCAACCCCGGGGCTTCTTTTTTTAAGTGCTGTGTGATGTGAGGGCTAAGAGGAAATGAAAGTGTCACCTCTGGATTTTGCAAATGATCACTATACCAATAGGTAACTGGACAGAATAAATTTACAATCTATGAATGTTTTCCATTAACTAGTCACTCATCTGGGAAAGCCTTGAAATCAATGTTACCATTAGGGGACTATGTGTGACACAGTGATAATAAAAAGACTCAAAGGAGGTCTGCAACCAAAAAACTTTACTGAACACTTTGCAACTGAATCAGTAGAGGCAAAGATGCCTCTCATTTACTTGACAATTTATGCATCACATTGTAGAAATCACAATGTAAGTATATCTCAAAGCAAACTCTTACATGTTTTACCATTGAATTACAAATAATGCTCATCTTTTATGCTTGGGTGACCCTATAGCTTCCAAGAGTACAACTGTATTCGTCTTCGCTTAGATAAAATGACTAAATTGTGGGTGTTAAGTCCGCATAAAGGGGTCTTTGTAACTTCTAAGAAGATGAAATTTTAGAAATATTACTTTATTTGTGTCTAATATTTATGGTTAAAATTTCATCAACAGCAAAAATATATGAATTTTCATGGAGGTTATGACCCTTATGCTTAGAATACAATTTCCGAATTTCATAAAGATCCATTCAGTACTTTTGACCTAGTTTTGGATCATAAAAATGACTAAAATTTGGGAGCTAAGGCCCCCATTAGGGGTCTTAGAATCCTCATGAGAAGTGGAAACTGAGAATACTTCTTGATGTGTATCAATTACCCATGGTTGAAATTTCATCAACATTGAAAATTTATGAATTTTCATGGGGGTTCTGTCCCCTTTAAGCCATCTCAAATTTAAACCAAACATACTGCATTATACCCGCCCTTATGCATTGAATGTAAGTTCCAAATATCATAAGAATCCATTCAGTAATTTTGGTCTATGAAATTGTATGAAACACACAGCATTACCTTTCTCCCTAGGCTTGGATTTTGTGTTCCAAATTTCATTAGGATCGGTGCAGTAGTTTTTGAATGTATAAGTAACACATGAACACACATAAAGACATTGACTTTTATATAATAGATATGAATATGCACATATACATACATGTATATATGTGTGTGTGTATTATATATATATATATATATATATATATATATATATATATATATACACACACACACAAAAAGATTGATAGATACAACTGAGTGGACAAACAAAAACATGAGACACTGCCTAGTGCTTTTTTTTTATTTTGATAAGCCTGGTACTTATTTTATCAGTTACTCCTTGTCAAACCAGTAAGTTATGGGGATGTAAATAAACGAACAGCAGTTGTGAAGCAGTGATGAGGGAGAAACACAGAGACAAAGACACACATACACTTACATATATACATACATAATATATACAATTGATTTCTTTCAGTTTCTTTCTACAAAATCCACTCACAAGGGTTTGGTTGGTCTGAGGCTATAGCAGAAGACACATGTCTAGTCACCATACAGTAATACTGAACCCAGGACCATGTGTTTTGGAACCAAGTTTCTTACCACACAGCCACACCTGCACCTATGTGTGTGTGTGTGTGTGTGTATGATTGTGTGTGTATGGGTGCATATATGTATGCATGTATATATGTGTACATATTACATGTACATCTATATATATACATCTACACATACATGTATACATATACATCTATATCTATACATCTATACATATGCATCTATATATATATATATATATATATACATGTATACATATATACATCTATATATATACATTTGTGCAGATATATATATATATATATATATATATATATATATATATATATATATATATATATATACATATATAAACTTAGATATGTTTCGACCAAAGATTGGTCCAGGCCATGTCTAACTTAATAGCATCACCTGATAGGATTATCTAAATCCTTTTTAAGTCAAGTTTTGTTTATGGTCCATTCAAGTAGTGAGTTGTATCCAGGTATGGGTGGCTTATCTGGTATTCCTTGAAGAAATCTGTCTAGACTCCTGATAGGATCCTTTTCCTCTTTCATCTCTTTTGGGACAATGTTAAACAGGGCAGGGCCTGTTGAGGAAAAGAAATTATGCCGCAGTGTACTTATATGTTGTGATCCTGAATTGGGCAGGGGAGGTATGGCCCGTGGTCCCAGCCTTAGATGAACCTTGAAACTAATATTCAGGTTGTTTGGGCAATGCTGGCGGTATATTTTCCACATCGTACAGATGATGTACTGCTTGCGGTAGTGCTGGGGAGAGTAGGGCTTTAAGGCAGTCCCAGTAATTGAGATCAGTCATGCCTTCAATTCATTTAGTGAGTGCCCTCTGGGGTGATTCAATCCTCGAGATGTTTTGTTTTGTATGGGGAGACAAGGGGCAGCAGTATTCGAGGTATGGCCGTACAAAGGAGGAGAAAAGTGGAATGACGACACCTTGTATTCTGGACCGGAAGGTTCTTAAGATCCAGGAGCTCATCCTACAAGCTAATATATATATGTTATATATATGTATGTATGTATATATGTATGTATGCCTGTATATATGTGAGATAAGTTTCGCTTTAATAGTTTCAGTATTAAAGTGAAACTATCAAAGTGAAAATACCTGACATTACAATGCAGAGATGTTATTGTTTTACTTTTGACATGTAATACTGAAATAGTGGAGATTTGATATTGCTCTGGGCTTGCACTAGGCAAGAAGTTAAAAAATTTTTTGGCCTATGACACTACATGGACCCTAAGTAAGGCATGTGTAAAATTTGAATGAAATTGGTTGTGTAGTTCTCAAGTTTTAGGGATTCACACATACATACATACAGACAGACAGACAGACACACATTCTCATCTTTATATATAGAGATATATATGTATATGTGTATATATATATATATATATATATATATATATATATATATATATATATATATATATATATATATATATATATATATTTATATGTGTATATATATATATATATATATATATGTAAATATTTAAATATGTATATGTATATATATTATATATATATGTATATATTTATATATATATGTATATATAATATATTATTTATATATAATATTATGTATTAATTTATTATATATATATATGTAAATATTTATACATGCATGTGTGTCTCTCTCTCTCTCTCTCTCTCTCTCTATATATATATATATATATATATATATAGTCTGTCATACCGGCCATGACGAAGGGAAATAGCCCTAAAACTCGAGTCGCCTTTATATATATATATTTATATTTATATATTTATATATTTGATCCTTTATATTGAACACTCAATATTTCATCTACATTCAATACTTTCTTTCATGGTGCCATCCATTTTTATTTTATTTTATTTTATATTGTATATTGTATATCATATTATATATTGTATATTCCATATTCTATACCCCACATTAGTTCTGCAGGAATATAAATAAAACATAAAAAACAGACAGTGTTGGAACTCTTTTAAGCAAAATAATATATATATATATATATATAATATATGTATATATTTATATATATATATGTATATATCTATATATATATATATGTATATATTTTATATATATATATATATATATATATATATATATATATATATATATATATATATATATACATATATATATATGTATATGTAGGAAGGTAGATAAAACACAAACCCCTTCAGGTAGATGGCCCTGCTCAGTATGTAGAAAAGGAGTAGGTAGTAACTCTATAAGATGTACCCGGTGCAAGCTATGGACACATAAGAGGTGCAGCAATATCAAAGGCAGGTTAACTAGGAAGTTAGTTTTTGTATGTGGCAGATGTTCAGGTACAATAAACACTGTAAACAAACAGGAAACAACTTCTATCTCATTCCAGGGAGAAAAACTAGAGGTAGTCGATAGCTTCCGCTATCTGGGTGACCAAGTTAGTAGTGGGGGTGGGTGCGCTGAAAGTGTAGCTGCTAGAATAAGAATAGCCTGGGCAAAGTTTAGAGAGCTCTTACCTCTGCTGGCGACAAAGGGACTCTCACTCAGAGTAAAAGGCAGACTGTATGACGCATGTGTACGAACAGCCATGCTACATGGCAGTGAAACATGGGCTGTGACTGCTGAGGACATGCGTAAGCTCGTAAGGAATGAAGCCAGTATGCTCCGTTGGATGTGTAATGTCAGTGTGCATACCCGTCAGAGTGTAAGTATCTTGAGAGAAAAGCTGAACATTAGAAGCATCAGTTGTGGTGTGTAAGAGAGACGATTGCGCTGGTATGGACATGAGAATGGTTGAGGATAGCTGCGTGAAAAAGTGCCACACCCTAACAGTTGAGAGAACCTGTGGAAGAAGTAGGCCCAGGAAGACCTGGGCTGAGGTGGTGAGGCAAGACCTTCGAACATTGGGCTTCACCGAGGCGATGACTACTGACCGAGACCTTTGGAAATGTACTGTGCGTGAGAAGACCCGGCAAGCCAAGTGAGACAAAGTGAGATCGTTGCCAGTACCCCTGGACTGGCTCTTGTGTGGGTAGCACATAAGATGCACCATTTTGAACGTGGCCGTTGCCAGTACCGCTTGACTGGCCTTCGTAAGATTTTCGAGTGAGATCGTTGCCAGTGCCCCTGGACTGGCTCTTGTGCAGGTGGCACAATAAAACACACCATTTTGAGCGTGACCGTTGCCAGTACCGCCTGACTGGCCTCCGTAGGATTTTCGAGCGAGATCGTTGCCAGTGCCCCTGGACTGGCTCTTGTGCGGGTGGCACATAAAAGACACCATTTTGAGCATGGCCGTTGCCAGTACCGCCTGACTGGCCTTTGTGCGGGTGACACGTAAAAGCACCTACTACACTCTCTGAGTGGTTGGCGTTAGGAAAGGCATCCAGCTGTAGAAACTCTGCCAAATCAGATTGGAGCCTGGTGTTGCCATCCGGCTTCACCAGTCCTCAGTCAAATTGTCCAACCCATGCTAGCATGGAAAGCGGACGTTAAACGATGATGATGATGATGATGATATGTATATATTTATATATATATGTATATATTTATTTATATATATATATGTATATATTTATATATATGTATATGTATGTATAAGTATATATTCGTATATACATATATGTGTATATATATTTAAAAAAAAAATTTTTTTTACTTGTTTTAGTCTTTTGACTGTGGCCATGCTGGAGCACCGCCTTTAGTCGAGCAAATCGACCCCAGGACTTATTCTTTAGAAGCCTAGTATTTATTCTATCGGCCTCTATTGCCGAACCGCTAAGTTACGGGGACATAAACATACCAGCATCGGTTGTCAAGCGATGTTGGGGGACAGACACACAAACACATACATATATATATATATACATATATACGACGGGCTTCTTTAAGTTTCCGTCTACCAAATCCACTCACAAAGCTTTGGTCGGCCCGAGGTTATAGTAGAAGACACTTGCCCAAGATGCCACGCAGTGGGACTGAACCCGGGACCATGTGGTTGATAAGCAAGCTACTTACCATACAGCCACTCCTTCGTCTATATAAATATATGTATACATATATGTTTACATATATATGTTTGTGTATGTGCCTGTATATATATATATATATATATATACATACATAAACATACAAATATATCTGTATATATTTATACATATATGTGTGTGTGTATATATATATATAGGTACTACTAAAGCAGCAGGGTCCTGAACGCGCAGTCGCGCGACCGCGCTAGCTAGTCGTGAGTGGTCGATCCTAGCCCTGAGCCTGTCCCTAACCCTAACCTGCGTGTGTAAATGAATATATGTTTAGGGTTAGGGTTAGGGTTAGGATCGACCACTCACGACTAGCTAGCCCGGACGCGCGACTGCGCGTTCGGGACCGTGCTGCTTTAGTAGTACCATATATATATATATATATATATATACGTACATGAACATACAAATATATATATAAACTGTCCGACGAACAGGAACGTGAAACTCTGAGTAACAGTTTTTGCGATATTTCAGCTGCTTTTAAATAAAGTATATATATATATATATATACACACGCATATACACATATATGTATTGTGTCGCTCTAGTGTGTGAGTACCAATAAAGAGAAGGTAATAGAGATCGAGGTAACAGTGAGGAAAAGGGAGAGAATGAAACAGCGTACTGTGAGGTAAACTGGCAAACTATAAAATATACGCACATTCATAGAGAGAGAAAGAGAGCGAGAGAGAAAGAGCGAGCAGAGACTCTTCGATGGCCATGTCGCTTCTACGGGGATGTATTCGCGGTAAGTCTGGACTATTAACAACAGCAATTATAAAAAAAAATCTTCACCTAAGTTGTTATTATATGTGTATTAACTCCTAGAGAGAAAAGTATCATCATTTACTGCACTACAAGTTTTATAATAACCGTTGTTGCTTTTGTATATTATCTCTTTCACTACCAAATGTCTGTTGTTCGTCTTCTTAGTTCTCAGTACCCTGTAATCACCCTTCACTGAACAGGTATTTGTTGAAGGAGTAATATGATTTTTGTAATTATTAGTCTCAAGGGTAAATAGTGAAGATCACGAAAGCCAGTTCATAAAATGTTAGTAAGCAAAACAATTATATAAACATTGAAATATATTGGTATATTCAGTACTTGGTCCCTAAAAGAAGCAGGGGGAAGTAATAAAAACCCAAATAAATATATATAATACTGTATATATAAATATTTATTATATATAGGAACGAAGGTGTGTGTTATCTAACCAATTGAAGGAAGGTCGATATGCAAATTGTAAAAGCTAAACGACTGTGAAGTACCCTGTTACGGGTATGACCGGTTTTATGCGAGCTTCCCATCTCCCTTCAAATAAATATACCACTTCATTTTCGAGACGGTACCATAGGGCGACGATGTATTATGTAGACAGAACTGAACGCATTAATAAGGTCGGTCGGAAAGACGGGTTTGTGTGTGTGTTGTATATATTTGTTCCTTTTAAATTATGTGTTAGATCCCATATATGTTTCTTGTTTTCGTTTCTAAATATCGTATGCATTTGTTGTAATTGCGAACACACGCTCACAAAATAAATATTTGTGTGTGGTTGGTATTGAAATGTGATGGGCGAAGTGTTGAAAATAGTATAGGCCAAGCCAAAATCTCGGTTTAAGATATTTTTCATTAATACTCGAGAGGAAAAGGTGTAAAAGTCATGATTTTAATTAACTGTCTTGTGTTAGATGTTGTAGTTTAATGCTAGAAGGTCGCCCGATTACTTGTCAGTAAAATTCACGAAATTGAGCTTGTGGGCAAGTATACTTTATTATTAAACTAATTTTTACCGACGTAAACCATTCATAAAACTAAACCTGGTTTCAAAGGATCTCCAGCGTCCGTTTAAAATAAATAGAATCGTTAAACTGATGGAAAAAAGAAAAAGATGTTCTTTACATTCCGAGTTCAAATCCCTTCGAGGTCAACGTCGCCTTTTATGATTTCAGAGTCGATTAAATAAGGCGCAAATATTGAGGTCGATTTGATGCTCCTCAAAGGCATCCTAAATGTGAATGGAATTAAACTCAACTAGCTTAAACAAATAGGCTTATACATGTAGGTAATCTTAGAGGATAGCGGTGTCAGTTGAAATACAACCAACAATAAATCAATGTAGTTGGTTGGCTCTTACGTAAGGTCCCATAAAAATGTTCAAATAACCTTTAAATGTTATTTTTTGGTATATGTCAAGTAGGTTTTTTTGTTTTGTAAATAATTCAAATCATATCTTGAATTTAGTTATCTCTATTTGTAGACTACAGCCGAAAGCCTCTACGACAGAACGTAGTAACCTCTACACGCTTAGAAGAAATAGCAGCCAAATCCCTTAAATCACTCCCCATCATTTTAAAACAGAAAGAACACACTCTACAATGTAGTCTTAGAATATGTCTGTGTAATGTGTTTAATTATGTTGGCTCTGGGTTAATTAAGGACTATACAACTCACTTCTTTTTTCTTTCTTTCTGTCGCCGTAATTTTCGAAATGCTTGTATACGAGTACGCTTTAAAGAAATATGGGTAGTTGAAGGTATCTCTTTCATCCCACCCACCATTGTTGCTGCTATTCTTCCCTCGGAGATTGAGCTCACATGTTTTGAGTCCAACTGTACCTATCTCATCTGTCCATTCAGACATTGTGCATCCAGGAACATGCTATGAAATGCGCGCTATCTCCTTTAAGATGATAGTCTAGCGTATGATTTGAGGGGCATTTGGCTGTTATTTGTAAAAGGTCATGCATGGCGACTCGTTTAATGAATGTAGCCGCTGAAATTTTGTCATGAATATAATTTTATTTTCCTGTCCCCCACATATGGGTTAAAAATAGTTGGTCAGGGCATGTTTCTGTGTGTATAGTTTACTATATCATGTCTTGCCACGTGGAGTTGCTACAAATTTTGTTACTAATGTAATTTTTTCCCCTCCAAAGTAAAGTTTCATACATTTGCAATATGTTTGTAAATTAGTTGTATCGATGTTACGATAGTGTACTTAAAGAAAGAGAGAGAGAGAGAGTTGGAAAAAATACAGCATAGATAATTTTGAATGAAAGATATTTTATGTTTATTTGTTTTTATTTTTCATCATCGCCAGTGACAAATTCCAAAGGATCTCAACTGGACGATAAATGTTAATTTTGTATAATGATATAAATGATTTTAAAAAATGTTGTCTCTTTAGTTCAGTGGGACTAGAGGTTGTGATATTCATACTTTTCTCCCGAATCCGTCTTATAGTAGTAAGATAGTGCTGTGTGATACACCAGTACTTACATAAGCATCAGCATCTGCTCTGCAGCCGCTAAACTTCCTAGTAACAGCAGTCATATCTCCTTTAGATTACCGAATAATTCGTTCCTGGATAAACTATCCATGAAAACTAGTCAGGGTGTTCATTATTGGAACGTCTTTGACCAAGGGTCTATTCGATCAATGTTGACTAAGAGCTATGCAATATAAGTAGGATGAGAATTGAGAACGTATATAAAATGTGTATATACATGCTTTTTCAAGGGCATTAGCGATGTCGAGTGAAATATCAATAACTAGTAATCGAAAATATCGATTTTTCTTCTCACGTTAATTGTTAAAGTCATTAAGAAAGGTATATAAATAAATTTCAGTTTCTCTTATAACTATGTAAATAAAATCATCCTGTATATTTGTATTAGAGCCACCAGTCTACGACCTCCAAGCTCCACTTACAAAACAAACATTAAGGTTGCTTGCAACTGCATTTCATTTGCTGTTTAGGAAAATACACATTTTTAGAATTTGTCGATTTATTTTTAGCTTTTATTTTTAGGTGAGGAAATAAGTTGTGATATTAATGTTTTTCTCTAGAATTATTAATGATGTGAGTTTAGATTCAACCGAAATATCAAAATGATTTCTCTCTGCTCTCTGCAAATCTTGACGGTGAAATTATGAAGCAATAACAAGTATTAATAATTCGTTAATCTTGTTTAATAATAATAATAAAAAATGCTAACCGTGTCATTGCACGAATAGCTGCAACAAAATATAAGCATAACATTTATCGATAATTGCCTATATTAAGACGATATAAGGCGGTGAGCTGGTAGAATCGTTAGCACACCGGGCAAAATGCTTAGCAGTATTTCGCCCGTAAGTACCAGTTGAATTCTGAGGGGGGGGGGGGGTCCATGTAATAAAACTTACCCACCCATTACCCAAATTGCTGGCTTTGTGCCAAAATTTGAAACCAATATTAAGACAATATGTAATTTTTGTTTATTCATGTCTGTGTATTTAATAAGTTTTTTAATGTTCATGGTAAAAATAGAAAATAAACCATTTTATTACATGGAAGTAAGCTGAGTGAAAGCAGTAGAATAAAAAATCTATTTCTCAAAGTCGACCCGACATGGTGTTATGTAATTCGAACAGCTGTCTGTTCCAGTGTCACATTTTATCCCCTAATTTTTATCTCTTTACTTCTGTATCTTTTCACATGATGTACATACACATGATTTATATACGTAACGCGTCTTCTCCCATTACCTTTCATAATTGTGTTTATCGTCTTTTTTTTAATTTTCTCTATTAGCTTGTATTTAATGCTACATGTTTTGGTTGGAGTTTTTTTCTTCCTACTGGTATCAGACCAATTAGGAAACTTCTGTAGGGTCGATTGACCTACTATAAATAACAGCCCCAAATCCAGGGCCAGTCATGACCAATTGATATTCTAAACTCTGACCTAGACTGATTCATCCTTGACCCTTTCCATTGACTGACGAGGAATTTTCCAGGTCAGATCAAACCCCATAACAATATTAAATGTGACCTGTTTTTTTCATCCTTTTTACACTAATTAACAGTAAGCAACTTATATCTTTCTTAAGACACTGAGCCTTACAAAGGAGACGACTAAGGACTAAGATATCTGGCACACTGCTGTACTCAAGAAGACCCATCTATTACAATAGAATTGATACTAGTGCTGGTGCCACATAAAAAGTATTTGTGCCACATAAAAAGTGCTGGTGCTACATAAAAAGTACTGGCGCTGGTGCCACATATAAAGCTCCAAGTACACTCTGGAATGGTTGGCGTTAGGAAGAGCATCCAGCTGTAGAAACCATGCCAAAACAGACAATGGAGCTTGGTGTGGCTGCTGGCCTTAACAGCTCTGGTCAAACTGTTCAACCCATGCCAGCATGGAAAACAGACATTAAATGATGTTGAAAATGATGATAAATTAGATTAATAGGGAAAATAAAAATTTTCAACACACTTTATTCATTAAAAGACTCCTAATTAGTTTTTGCACCATGCACTGGTAAAAATTCCGTTGGTGCCTTTGTTTAGGCTTATATTGTTTTAACAGTCTATCTGGCGCTAAAAATATTCAATTCAAACCTTACTATCTTAAAATACAAGGGAAAATTATACAGTGTAGTCAGATTATACTTCTCCATCCCCTGTCACACAAAGGATAAATTGTAATGCCTGGAAATACATTAGATTGTGGCTTGTTCTATTAGAGCTATTCTATTTAGGGCTAAATAACTATGTGGAGGTGTGTGTGGTTTAGTGGTTAGGTTGTTGGATTCCTGATCATACGATTGTAGTTTCGATTCCTGGACTGGGCAATGTGTTGTGTCCTTGAGCAAAACACTTTCCACATAGCTCAGTCCACTCAGCTGGCAAAAATGAGTAACCCTACGACAGACCGGCGTCCCGTCCAGGTGGGGAATTTAGAAGCCATTGAAACTGGAAAACTAGCCCTTATGAGTTGGTGTGAACAGAGAAGGTACCTTTACCCTTTTTTTTTTTTATTTTAAAAATAACTATCAGTAATACCTTGTACTTTTTCATCCAGAACTCCTGCCCATTTCATATTGTCTTGTACCATTGTAGTTATTTCTCCTGTGCACTTTGGGCTTGTTTAAATACCCATTTACCATCTTACCTCACATGTGCTTTGATTTTCATGCTAGTTAACATTTCTGCCAACTAATTATCATTTTTCATGGCTGAATTGGAGCCCACATTTCGCCTTACTTTCTGAAAATTATCCATATTCAATATCCCTACCATATGACATACCAGCATGAGTGTCATGAGATTTGTCTCGTAGACAGAAAGAAGCTCTCTTGCTACAGCCAGAATAACTGCTCCTTGAACTCCTGTCACCTCTTATTTACATATATACAAATACATGAACTGAATTTCATATGACCAGCTAATAAATTATCATTTATTATTGGTTATCCCTATGAGGATTGGCTGAAAAGTTCATAGGCTGACCAAGATACTCTCATGGAATGTGACCAGACGGGGTTTATTTTTCAACCTAGCCCTTCTTGCAGTCCACACACTTCTTCTAATGGTGTTGCAGTGCTTCGATCCCATTGGTAGGGAAGCTTTCATCTTGTTGGCGAAAATAAAAGTCATCGACAGCAGATATGACATGATCACTGCAATACTGGTTTCCAATAGTTTTTTTCATGTTGGGGATCAGATGATAGGCAGATGGGGGGGGGGGGAGATCAGGAGAATACGAAGAATGATCAAAGCTATAGTCATGCACAGTAGCCATTGAAAGTAAGGACTTGTTTGCTGGAGCCTTGTCCTGATGAAACAAGACCCCTTTCATCAGTTAACGTGGGCTTTTGGTCTTGATAACCTTTCATAGCTGCCTCAACAAGTTGGCATAGTTCTCTCTATTGATGTAGCCCTTTTGATGATGGTCAATAAACAATGCCTTTTGCATCTCCAAAACTGAGGCAATCAGCTTCCTTATCTTTCCTGCAGATAAAACAATCTTGGCTCCATTTGGAGCAGGTGAGCAGGGTTTTTTTTTTTCCACTGTCACTTTGTCTCTGGCTCAAAGTGATGAACTCGGTACTCATTGTGAGTTGGGAAACATTCAAGGAAACCAGCTGGATCTGCCTGAAACAATATCAAATTTTCCTGTGATGTTATCTAATTAGTGCACTTTTGATCAAGTGTCAGAAGACATGGCATCCACCAAACAAACCTTTGTTGTGTCAAGTTCATTGTGCACAATATTCTCAAATCCCTCATGGGATATGCTAATAGTATCGGCTATATGATTTATAGTTAATCGCTTGTCCTCCATCATCTTGTGGTGAACATGATCAGCATTTTCCTCAGTAGTGGTAGTTGCAGGAGTTTCTGACCATGGGGTCTTCAAGTTTCTTCCTTCCCCTCCCAAATTCAGCTGCCCACTTTTGCACTGTTGATAAAGCTGGATTGTTGTCCCTTAATGTACCAGTCATGTCAGCATGAATGTCCTTGGGGGCTAAAGCCTTTTCTGCAGGTACTTAATAACACCACAATGCCAAATTCTGTCTATTTTCAAGACAAGTCACTACTGGTTAGATTTGAAGTCTTTGAACAGAGATTATCTGGAAAGAAGCAATGCAGTTATTTATTAAGTTGAAATTAATGCATGCAAGATTTCACAGCTCTACCATTACTCCTTCATTTGTTAGCCTATGAACCTTTCAGCCTTGTTCCACATTACTAGCAATAATGTTTAACTCCTTCGTTGTCCCAGCCCTTTTCCAACTGGACCATCTTCATTGAACAAAGTTGTCTAAGCATTTGTTAACTGCACAGAGTTGCAATTGTAAACAGCAGCTGTTTGTTTCTACACAGGTTCATAATTATGGCTTGATGGACTAGGCCATTCCTACAATTAATCTTTATTGTCTATATTTTCCAAAATTTTGAACTAGTCTTATTGGAGTTATCTACTTTTTTAATATATTTAAATTCTACCAGAGGGAATTTTTGTTTAGTAAATATTCAGATAATCTTAGTTCATTGAAATTTTTGAATTCACTGTATTATGTATACGAGACCCTTCTGTTTTTGTATTTAGTATACCAATCACTCCACTGAGGTATTTTTGTTCCTGTACCGGTGACACATAAAAAGCATGCACTACACTCTTGGAGTGGTTGGCGTAAGGAAGGGCATCCAGCTGTAGAAACATTACTAGATCAGATTGAAGCCTGGTGCAGCCACTGGCTCTCCAGACCTCCATCCAACCCATACCAGCATGGAAAACGGATGTTAAATGATGACATTGACATTCAAGAGTTATGTGTCTTTGTTGCTGGCCTCTTTACTGGTTGTCTGTTACCATGTCCAACCCATGCCAGCATGGAAGGGAGACATTAAATGATGATGATCCACATGTACAGTGTATAATTCACATGTACATACTAACATACTTCTATCCACAAAATGCACTCCTTTTCAACCCCACCCTCCTGTTTAAATATGCACATCTTTACCTATCTTATCTGAAAATAGACATTCATAAACTGATAAACATAAATGTATTAATGAGTTGTATGCCAGTGCCTAATGTTCTGTTGAATTATCTACAGTATATATTTTGAAATGATAGATTAGAGTGGTTTTCTACAGATTTCCTAAATCTTACACCTATTTCATTGTAGCTAAATGGTGTGGGACATTGCAGCAAAACAGTGAAAGGTTCAGTAAGTTTGAACTAACCATACATAACATGAAGCTGGCTGTATTGGCTACTGGTTCATTTTGCTGCTATATATAATTACAAAGCGAAATAGTTTGTACATTATTTATACTATTTACATTTGACGGATATTCGTCCTTATCTTGTTTGTTGTTAAACAACGTTTTGACTGATATATCCTCCAGCCTTCATCAGAAGTCTTGGGGAAATTTCGAACCTGGGTTCTCATTCCTAAGGTATTTTTTTATATTATTAAGGTCACTGCCTGGAATAGAACTTGAAATCTTGGGGTTAGTAGCCCTCGTTCTTAACCACTGCGCCATATGCCCGTGGACAATTATGGAGTGAATTTTAGGGCTTATAAATCTAATATTTTCCTATCCTTCCTTAATACCGGTTCCCATATACTATTCATATCTGCACTCGGTGTGCTTAAGAGGTTGTTGTCCTAGCATATGTGCTGCTTCTTTTAGTTTTCGTATTTTCCAGTGGTGTTCTCTGTCTATTATTTCAATTTCATCTCACAGAGGGAGGTGGTCTCCATTTTTCCATACATGATCAGCTATACCTGATTTATCAATATCTCTTCATGTCCCAGCTTTGCGATGTTCCTCTACCCTTATTTTGAGGAGAAGGCATGTTTTGCCTTTGTATAACCTACCACAGTTGCATGTCTCTTCTATTGGTGGTTTTACTCGAAGGAGATATTTGCTAAGTGTTTGCTTCCTCTTAGGAACTATAGCAATTTCTATTCATATTAAAATTGCTTATTTATACCTGTGTGTGCATAGCCGTTGCCAGTACCGCCTGACTGGCCTTCGTGTGGATGACACGTAAAAGCACCCACTACACCCTCTGAGTGGTTGGCGTTAGGAAGGGCATCCAGCTGTAGAAACTCTGCCAAATCAGATTGGAGCCTGGTGTTGCCATCCGGTTTCACCAGTCCTCAGTCAAATCGTCCAACCCATGCTAGCATGGAAAGCGGACGTTAAACGATGATGATGATGATGATGATGTGTGTATGTGTACATGCATGTGTATGTGAGGTAAAGCTGTTGTGTTAGCCATTAATGGAGCAATTGTAGAATTATATTTAGAACATTAAATTTAACTTTAACCCTTTAAGTACGGCAGTTGTAAGCAATTTGCTAAAAGAGACGGATCGTCAATAAGTGGCTCCGATTGTTATGCCATTCTGAATAAATATAAAAATTTAATTCTAAAATATTGACTTTCATAATATTTTGTGGCCAGGGTGACATATATAACCATCAAATTAGGAAAAATTCAGTTTCTTGCTAATAAATGTTTATTTTCTGCTGTATTAATACTTAATTTTTCAAAAGGCTTGTTTGATTGTTGACCAGATGACTTTTAAGGTGAAGCTAAATACCAGTTTACTTATTAATGTTGTGTGTGCTACTAATCATAATACAGCTTTATATAGTTCTTTTGTTGTAAATGTTACTTCAGAGATTGTGTATACAAAGTAATCTATTTTGTTGTTCCTCTATGTATGATTGAGGTGGAGTAGCATTAAGGTAACGGCATTCCATGTGCTTGTATTTCATTTGAATATTTTGCTACTCAACTGTTTGATTCTACTGCTAACTTTTCATTTCTTCAATATAATCTTTCTATCCAGTTGTTATTGTCTTGTCCCAAATCTGCTTGGCTTGAGTGTTTGCATAGCATGCAGGTATTCTGCAGAGACAGTGTAACTTGCATCTATTGTTTTAGTTAAATTCTACCTCTGCTTAGCTGAGAAACCTACTGCACACCCAGACATGCAGAGTACCAACCTGAACAGTCTGTGCAGTATTTTATTTGTCTGGGATGCAGTATAGCAGCAAGCATATCACATTCATTTTATTATCTGGAAATTGTAACTGTTGAGAAGGTAAACAAAGTGAACTTGGTGTGTTTTTGATAAGCAACAGGCGGCTGTAAATGTCAGTTCATGTTGATTTATCGTCAGGTGAAAAGAAGGATAATGATTACTGTTATTTGTCTTAAGTATGTAGTCAAGTGCTCATATTATCAACAAACTCGTTACAATGTAGATAATGATACCTACTTGAAACCGATAATGATCAAACTAGGAACCATAATGTCTCAAATTTAGTCATGCTTCAGAGGAAAGTATCACAGAGTTTAGATTAGAATTGAACAGGACAAATTTGGGTCCTGTTCAAAAACGTAAATGACAAATTTTTTTTTATTATTGCTTATCTGTCTTTGATTTATTTTTATAAATTATTAGTTTCACAATAAGTCATCCATCTATATTAAAGCGCTCCATCAGTCAGGGTGCAAGCCTGAATAAGGTTTTTTATTTTTTTTATGGAAAATCAGTTGTTGCCTGAGGAGCAAGATTCCATTTACTATGCTGTTGTTGTTGTTGTGCAAGGGAAAGGCATGGGACATGATAGTTTGGCACCAGTGTTGTTGCAGGTAAACTTAATGAGCTTGAACAAAACCACAGCACATTTTGTCCAATGCTTTGAGTTTCCCTCATCTATTATTCAGGACTGGTGCTTTTTATAGACCCCACAAAAGTGTGAAAGGCAAAGTTGAATTTGAGCTTAAAACCTCAAATATTCAAACAAATGCCACAAGGCATTTTATCTGTTCCAACAATTCTGCCTGTTCACTCAGTCATGTGCACGCACACGCGCACACGCACACGCGCACACGCACACACACACACACTATTGGCTAGGTTGTACAAAAAAGTGTCCTCTCTAGTGACTAGTGTAGCTATATCATCATCAACAAATGTTAATAGAAGATTGGTTATTCTGCTTGCAATTTGGTTTTAGATATAGAAATAATGTAGCTATTTGTATTTTTTTGTGGAGAAAATCAAATGCTTTGCTTCGGTTTCTGTAACAACATGCAAATGAAATGAACTTTCCTCTGTGTTATTTGAACCAAGAAAGCCTTAATGTGTTTGTTAGAACTGCTTGAAATAACAGCCAAAGTGCCCTTAAATTACACCCATCATCGTAAATAAGAAACGTCACATTGGATAATGTCCTAGGTAGATTTTTCTGAAAAACAAAAAGATGGCCATAGTTGGAATGATTTTTCACTGCAGGCCTTCTTGACTTGGCTGACTTGTGAATAAACATGGACAGCTACTACAGCCATCATTGTACTTTCAGATTAAGCATGTGACTGTTGCTGGCATCTATTTGCAAGCATATTGAAAAACTGCATCTTGACAACATATTCCAAAACTGCAACTTGTATTTTATTGATGAAAGTTAGAAAAGTATCCAAGCATGGAAAATCAATGATCCAATGATAATATTGCTTCAACAAAAATATTTTATCCATTGTTAGCATTGAAAAATATGTATTTGTGTATGTAGAATGGTTATACTATATCTGCGTGACATAAGAGTTAAACGGTTTGACATCAAAAAGGGCATCCAATTGTAAAACATTGATTGCCTGCGCTTTTCCACGCTAGTCCTGCTAGCGTGGAAAAATGGATATAAAAACAATGATGATGAAAACTGGTCTATTGTCTTGGATACTTTGTTAAAGGTCTGCTAGATAACTTCAGTGATGGTATTTTTTAAATATTCTTTGGTTGTAGTTTACTGACTTACATCTGAGCCAGGAGATTTTATTTCAAGACCAGACTGTATTCAGGAATACCTTGATTCTGTGATTCATTGAGAAGCTTATTCACATAGAAATGTTATAAATAGTGGTTATGATTATCACAGATGAAATTTGTTGTGAAAAATATTTTTGAATATTAAAGAACTATAGAATGACAATTTAAGCATAACCAATGATTTGATTAATTAAATAAATATTTTACAAATAATAATCAATAAAATACATTTAGAAACTTGATGTTTCTTTGCATTTGATGTAGCTTTGTTGTTAGTATTTGGTTCACTTGAAGTAGAAGGATTCTCTTTTGTCAAGAGTTCCTTGTTTCCGTTGGTTGGCAAGAAAGTAATTTCGTTTTTTTTTTTGCAGATAGTTACGATTTTTTTTAATGACTTTTGTCAATGTTATGATTTTTTCCCTTTTGACATTTGATAGCCGTCAGTTTTAGCTTACTTTAGAAGTAAATTGCACATAATTTTGTTTACAGTTGTTAGTTCAGTGTCAATTTTAACATGGAGTGCAAGAACAAAAATTTTCGCCAGTTTTTGCCTTTTGTAATTTTTAAAAACAATTACAGCTGAGTATCATCTATGCAGGAGGTTGTTGAATAAAATATTGCTGTACCTCCATAGGGTCTATCTTCATGTTATGTACTTTGATCTTTCTTGATCTCCAATGAGCTCAGACATCTTGTCACAGTTTTTCTTTGAGTATACTTGAACTTGTAGTAGTTCCAGATATGGATGCAAGGTCTAGAATCATAGGGCCTTAGAGTTAACCTAGCAAAAACCAAAGTCTTAGTAAGTAGGAAGGCAGACAAATCACAAATACCTTCAGGTAGATGGCCCTCCTCGATCTGTAGAAAAGGCATAGGTAGAAACTCTATAAGATGCACCTGGTGTAAGCTTTGGACACATAAAAGGTGCAGCAATATCAGAGGAAGGTTATCAGGGAAACTAGCTTTTGTATGTGGAAGATGCACAGGTTCAGTAAATGCTGAAAATGTGCAGAAAATAGACTCCATCAACTGCCTGTGGGGTAAGCTAGAGATAGTAGATAGCTTCTGTTATCCAGGTGACCAAGTTAGTTGTGGAGGTGGATGCTCCAGGAGCATAGCTGTTTGAATAAGATTAGGTTGGGCAAAATTCAGAGAGCTCCTACTTCTGCTGGCAACAAAGAACCTCTCCTCTCAGCGTGAAAGGCAGATTGTTTGATGCCTGTGTACAAACAGCTACGCTACATGATAGTGAAACATAGGCTGTGACAGCCAAGGACATGTGTAGGCTTGAAAGAAATGAAGCCAGTATGCTTCACTGGATGTACAATGTCAATCTGCATGTTCGACAGTGTAAGCATCTTGAGAGAAAAGTTAGCATAAGAGACATCAGATGTGTTGTGCAAGAGAGACAACTGCGCTGATATGGTCATGTGATGCATATGTACAAGGACAGCTGTGTAAAGATGTGGGACAAGGTGGTGAAGCATGATCTTCAAACTTTGAGCCTTGCAGAGGCAATGACTAGTGACTGAGACCTTTTGGTGATATGCTGTGCTTGAGAGGACTCGTCAAACCAAGTGAAATCCTAGTTGTGGTAACTGACACCCATATTGGTGGGAAGTAAAGAACACCTTTTGAGTGTTGGGACTCATGGAGACAAAGTTGCTGGGTTCCTTTTGAGCCTGCTCATGGAGGCAATGACCAAGACCTTTGACATGTCATGCTTGAGAAGATCCATCAAGCCAAGCAAAATCGCAGATACCAGTATCATGCAAATGGCACCTGTGTCTGTGGCACATAAAAGCAGCCTGGTGTTGCGTAAACAGCACCTGTATCGGTGGCACGTAAAAGCACCCATTACACTCTTGGAGTGGTTGGGATTAGGAAGGGCGTCCAGCTGTAGAAAACCATGCCAAATTAGACTGAAGTCTGGTGCCAGCCCAGTCAAACTGTCCAACCCATGCTAGCACGGACAATATACGTTAAATGATAACATACATGTATACATACGCTCATGCAACTGAGTAGAGACAAACATTCTCACACACACGCACACATTGATTTTTATTGTTTTGTGTAAAGGTTGAAATCTTGACCTTTATATTCAGCTCTCTTTCTTGGCTTGTCTCACTGGGATAATAGCTGCTAAGGGTAACTGTAACTGGTGTTTATTTTTATTCCAAAAAATGTGTATAATATTTATGTTGTTGGCTGTAATGAAGTCTTTTGTATAGTGAAACTGTTGAACTAATTTTCTTAAAAAAACAATCAAGGTATATAATCAGTGGTATGACGTAAGTTGCCAGCACTTGGGGGTCAGGCAGCTATTGCAGGGAGGATACACCATTTTTTTTTTTATTTATTATTTTTTCACTTTTAAGTATTCTGCTCGGGATAATTGAACCAGTGGTCTTGTTTGTACAATGCCATTGTATATAATATCAGAAAACATAATTGTTATACATTTTCTGTGTGAATCAATAGTACAGATGTGACCAATACATTGTTAAGTATATAGAAGTAGGATTAGAAATGGGTCAACACAAGCTGAATATAGGCAATATGCAATGTGTGTGTGTGTGTGTGTGTGTGTGTGTGTGTGTGTGTGTGTGTGTGTGTGTGTGTGTGTGTGTGTGTGTGTGTGTGTGTGTGTGTGTGTGTGTGTGTGTGTGTGATATGCACAGTGGGCATTGAAACAAGTAGAACATGTTCTTGAAATAGTGTGAAATGGGAAATGCAGAAGTGCATTAAATATTTGTAGACATTTTTATGACACATTGGTGGTTGGAACCATGTACAGGATGTTGATAAATGGTTTATTGTGACTAAAATTCATAAATTAAAATGCTAAGTGTCTAGTGACAATGTATTGTGTGTATTGTCACACTGTGAAACTGATTGTATAAGTCTGTAAATATGGTAATAGCCCACTCTAAATGTAGGAATTGTTACAATCCTGATTGAAGAAATCTGTGATCAAAAATATTCAGTAAGATGGTAGGGAGGTGTGATTTGCAGGAGTTTTAATTGCAGCAGCTTGAATGATTATGCAGAGCAGGGTCTTAACTAGGGTTTCTATATGCTGAGGGTATAGATCTCAGAGGAGGCACAATGGCTCAGTGGTTAGGGTAGCGGACTTGCGGTCATAAGATCGCAGTTTTGATTCCCAGACCGGGCATTGTGAGTGTTTATTAAGCGAAAACACCTAAAGCTCCACGAGGCTCTGGCAGGGGATGGTGGCGAACCCTGCTGTACTCTTTCACCATAACTTTCTCTCACTCTTACTTCCTGTTTCTGTTGTGCCTGTGTTTCAAAGGGCCAGCCTTGTCACACTGTGTCACACTGAATATCCCCGAGAACTACGTTAAGGGTACACGTGTCTGTGGAGTGCTCAGCCACTTGCACGTTAATTTCACGAGCTGGCTGTTCCATTGATTGGATCAACTGGAACCCTCGACATCGTAAGCGACGGAGTGCCAACAACAACAACAACAGATCTCAGAACATTCTTCAAATATGACAATACCTTGATTTCTTTCTTTTTTTCTTCCTGTTCCTATCCTTGTTTATCCTTATCTATCTATCTCTCTCTATATATAATGTGAAATAAAACCAAGGGGTATTGTCATATTTTGAAGTTCTGGTAAGTCTGGTTATGATGAGGATTTTGATGGGTGAGGGTAGTGTAGAAATGTTGGGCAATCTTTTAGGGGGTCAAAATTGTTAAAAGTTTAAAAAACCCTTGACATTTAAGAGCCCTGTGTGTGTGTGTGTGTGCGTGCAATTTTTGGTACATGGTAGCATCATTTTTAATACTATATTCATCAATATTTAGAGTGAAGTTTTAAATTTGTTTTAGAATCTCTTCACACATCTCTGTGTTTTGAGATTCTCCTGCTACAAAAAAAAAAAGAAAAAAAATCATGAAAGTACCAAAAAGCATAAAATAATTTTTCAATATAGCTAAGTATTTCTAACCCTGCTCCAAAATGGTTATAGAACTATAATAACTAGGGACCATGTGTATCTAACAACCAAAGGATTGCTTCTTTTTTTAACCCTTTAACTGCAAAATTAAGCTTTATGGCTATTCCAGTTATACTCAAGACCATGCATAAGTAATTCAAAATAATGTAAATATATAAGCATTACATTTGATAGAATAATCTGGATGCTAAAGGGTTCAATATCTACCAAAAAATAGAATTGCTATTTTCTGCAAATAATGTTGCCTCAATAAACTTGATATATCTTAGCAAAAAAATAACTTTACATGTGAAATTCTTCAACAAAAGATGGATTAGTATATAAAACTGCTTTCTACATTTAATGATAGTGAAATTTTGAGTGGCTGTATATGATTTCTGTTATAAAAGGGTTAACTTAGATCTCATCATTTTCATTATGGCTGTAGCACTACACATACTCTCTTAGATTTGTTTCAAGCATTAAATATGTCTTTCGATTATTTAATTTCTAAACCATTTTATTTTCCTACAACAACAAATATACAAATCTTGTATGTTCATACTG
Source organism: Octopus bimaculoides (assembly GCF_046866305.1). Classification (NCBI taxonomy): domain Eukaryota; kingdom Metazoa; phylum Mollusca; class Cephalopoda; order Octopoda; family Octopodidae; genus Octopus; species Octopus bimaculoides. Next base: position 176,910,918 of record NC_142929.1, read on the forward strand.
AAATTCATTCATCATAACTTGGGCAAATACAGTAATGAAAACGGGTTTATTGTTGAACTCAGAAATTTAAAATGGTCTGGAGTTGCCTTTCATACTTAACCAAAATAATTCAAATAACGATAGTCATTCAGTTATTGTTTTCTCTTTGTCACGTTTATTTCTAATTAGCTTTTTAATCCTAGGCATGGTATGCAGTTAATACATTGACGTTGCAATCACGTGGTTCCAAGTTCAGTCCCACCGTGACACCTTGGGCAAGTGTCTTCTACTATAACCCCAGGATGACCAATGCCTTGTGAGTGAATTTGATAGACAGAAACCATGTGGAAGCCCGTGTGTGTGTGTGTGTGTTTGTCTCCCTTTCCTCCACTGTTTAACAACCAGTGTTGGTTTGTTTATATCCCTATAACTTAGTGGTTTGGTGAAGGATAGAATTAAGTACCAGACTTTAAAAAATAAGTACTGGGGTCAATTTATTTGATTAAAACCTTTCAAAGTGGTGCCCCAGCATGGCTACAATCCAATGACTAAAATGTAAACGGTTAAAGATTGTTAGTAACAACTATTGTTTATGTTAGTATCCAAAATATATTATCTGGGTGTATAGAATTGACAGTGTTACTGGAAAATTCTCTAGTATACCACAGAACATACAGGTTAATGTCATTTTCTTTTTAGTTATTTTTTCCATGCTGACACAAGTTGCTTGGTTTGCTCCAGCATGGCATCTCACTAGTTGTTGCAGCCCTTTGTCATCTCTTTCATAGGATTCAATACCTTGTGATAAGTTTTTACCATTTCTTCTCTTATTTTCCCTTAGCTTCCTCCACATAGGCTGCTTGTCCCCTTTGTATAAGAAAGTATTGCTAGCTTTATTGTGAAACAGTTTTGTTCTTTGTTACATAATCCTGCGCATTGATTATTTTCTCATAAATTGTGATTTAATTTTGGAAAATCATTTCCATTTACAATATTTCATTTACACTTGTCCAGTTTTTATCTTGTGTCTACTTATAATTTTTGGTCTCATCTATTACTACTACTTCTCCACGCACAAAACCAGTGTTACTACTAATAGTATAGTACTACAGTTATAGTCTCGACTATTACTACCACTACTAATGTTGTCTTCTCCACTATCACTGCTACTCTTTTTGCCAATCCATTATTATGCCATCCATCACACTTCGTTGCAATATATTTCTGTTTTGATTCTAAATTCTGACTAAATTATTTATAGCCTTTGCACTGAATTTAATTTGTTCTTTGTTTGTCTAGGAGCATTTTATTTTAGTTACGGTTGGTTGAGCTAGAGACTTTTTTTAAACTCGTTTTCCAAGAGAGTTCGTGTATGCTTTATGTGCTTGGTGGTATTTTATGGGTTAACATGGTTTGAAGGAGACTACTATTTCATTTGACATAGTTATTGGATCATAACGTCTTTTGATACTACTGAAAAGTGGGCGAGAGGGAGTGAATGTTTGTCTGCCTCCCACATCTATAGCTTTGTTCAGGACTCCTAGTTCTATTTACATTCACATACTTCCATCTCTTTTATTTTCTTAAGCTGTAAAAAGTATTTAAATTATTGAGAATTACTTGATTTTTGGTTGGCAGTAGATTAGAGTTCCCAGAATCACAAATAGAAAAATTTCACTTCTGTTTGTTCCTCATTCACCAAAATAAGTTTTGATTCACAACCAGTTACTCTTAATTATGCACTTTTTAGTTTTTTTGTATTAAAAGTAATGTAGAAACGGGACATTATGTGGACTGTTCATTGATATGGGAAAAGCTTTTGACATTATAAACTGTAAAATACGGTATCTGGGGAATACTGAATGTACTGCATATAGTGTTTTTTTTTTTTTTTTAACCTGTAGAAAAGGCGTAGGTAGAAACTCGATAAGATGTACCCAGTGTAAGTTATGGACACATAAGAGGTGCAGCAATATCAAAGGAAGTCTAACTGGGAAGACAGTTTTTGTATGTGGCAAATGCTCAGGTGCTATAAACACTGAAAGTATGCAGAAAACAGCTTCTGTTATATTCCAAGGAGAAAAACTAGAAGTAGTTGATATCTTTCATTACCTTGGGGACCATGTCAGTAGCAGAGGTGGATGCTCTGAAAGTGTAGCTGCTAGAATAAGAATATCCTCGGCAAAGTTCAGAGAGCATCCTACCTCTTCTGCTGGTGACAAAGGGCCTCTCGCTCAGAGTAAGAGGTAGACTGTCTGACGCATGTGTACAAACAGCCATGCTGCATGGCAGTGAAACATGGGCTGTGACTGCTGAGGACATGCGTAGGCTTGCAAGAAATGAAGCCAGTATTCTCCGCTGGATGTGTAATGTCAGTATACATACACGACAGAGTGTAAGCGCCCTGAGGGAAAAGTTGTGTTTAAGAAGCATCAGATGTGGTGTGCAAGAGAGATGACTGCACTGGTATAATCATATGTTGCGAATGAATGAGGATAGCTGTGTGAAAAAGTGTCACACCCTAGCAGTTGAGGGAACCTGTGGAAGAGGTAGACCCAGGAAGATCTGGGATGAAGTGGTGAAGCACGACCTTCGAATATTGGGCTTTACCGAGTCCTTTGGAGATATGCTGTGCTCGAGAAGATTTGACAAACCAAGTGAGACCATAGCCTGTGGCCTGCCAGTGGGTGTAACCAGCCCACTTATACCCCTCATTCATTGGACAATAAACTTTGCTTGCGAAGACCTATTGAGGCAAGTGAAATCAAAATCGCTGACATGGCTGATAACAGTACCGCCTGACTGGTACTCGTGCCAGTGGAATATCAAAAGCACATCTGAGCGTGATTGTTGCCAGGGCCTCGGATTGGCTCACGTGCTGGTGGCACATAAAAAGCACCATTTGAGCATGATTTTTGCCATCGTCGCCTTACTGGCATGTGAAAAACAGCATTCGTGCGTGATCGTTGCTAGTGCCACCGGACTAGCTACAGTGCAGATAGCATGTAAAAACACCTTTTGAGCGTGGTCATTGCCAGAACCGCCTGACTGGCCTTCGTGCTGGTGGAACGTAAAAGCACCCACTACGTTCTCGGAGTGGTTGGTGCTAGGAAGGGCATCCAGCTGTAGAAACTTTGCCAGATCAGATTGAGCCTGGTGCAGCCTTCTGGCTCACCAGTCCTCAGTCAAACCGTCCAACCCATGCCAGCATGGAAAGCGGAATGAAACGACAATGATGATGATGATAAAACAATGTGTTATATAGACTGATTTGGACTTTTCCCTTAGAACTTCCCCTTCTCTTAATTTGCTGATGTTATTAAGCAGGTTTTTATTTTGTCAAATTTAATCTCTTCTAGTTTCATAATTGTCACTATGAATATTATCTCACCCAGGTATTGCTGTATTTTGTGTTTTTTTTTTTTTTATAGTGCATATCTGACCACCAACTTTAAGGCTGATAGTCTTTCAAATATCTTTTGAATCCGCATATGCTCATCCCTGATATCAGATTCTAGTGCAGATTCTAGTCTATTCAGACTATCTTTCATAAATATTTTTTCCTATTATTAGGTTTCTTATATCTTTATAGATACCCTGTAGAAGAGCAGGCCTGTTTCCTAATAACAATGAACCAAATAAAAATGTATTTCCTCAACATATTGTTCAGTAGCAAATAATTTATTGAATACTGACAGTTTGAGCTATTGTTAGTTTATTTTTAGAAAAAGCTGTTTTATAATGAATTTTCTCTGTGAAATTGAATAACTAGAAACTCTCTAACTGAAC
>NC_142929.1:176919685-176964685 GCF_046866305.1 Octopus bimaculoides
AAACAGGGACATCATCAAAATCTCAATGCTGTACAATTAATTTAAAACAATGTAATTAAACAGGCTTTACATTTGACAGAGTAATCTGAATGCTAAAGAGTTAAATTATTAACAAAAACGTAGTAAAGCCTCTGCTGAGTTTTGAACCAAAGCTTAGATTTCCCAGCACCATTCCCCACATTTACTCACATCGTTTACTACTAGTTTTTTTCCTTTTTCTTTCACTGGATCAGTCAAAGGAGAAAAGGAAGAACTTATGACCTTTTTCAAAGTTTGTGAGGCTGTGAGTGAAAGTTATCAGACCAGAGACCTATTCTGAATGTTTGTAATAGAGTGAACCCTACTAGAGTTATCTAAGGAGGTGTTAAAGCTATTTACACTTCTGCCAGCAGCTGTAAACAGTGAAAATGCTTATCTATTGATAACAAGGTTTACAATAAAACTATTTAGATGTAACAGCAATTTCTTAATATTCTTTTCTGCTCTAGGCACAAGGCTTGAAATTTGGGGGGAGGGGGGTCAGTTAATTAGATTGACCCGATTATGCAACTGGTACTTTATCAACCCCGAAAGGATGAAAGGCAAAGTCAAACTTGGTGGAATTTGAACCCAGAATGTAAAGACAGATGAAATACCGCTAAGCATTTCGGCCAGCGTGCTAATGTTTCTGCCAGCTCACCGCCTTAGCAATTTCTTAATATTATTATATGCAATTCAATGATAATTATGATTTTAAAAAAATATATATTTAAGGAGCAGACAACATTGGTTAAAGACATTAGAGATTGTAAAAGTGGACTGTAGTCAGCCATTTATTAAAATTGTAATAAATGCTGTTGGATGTATTATTGAAAAATTTTAGTTATTCAGTTAAAATTTCTATTTTTTTTACCTGAATATATCATTTGTCAGGAGCCACAAGTAGAGTGCTGCAAGATTCTTAATATTAAATAACAATGGTTTCCAAACATAGGCATAAGATTATAGACATATTTGGCAGGTATGTAGTCAGTTAAAATAACCCTCATTACATGGCTGGTATATTTTTTATCAACTTCAGAATGATGAAAGCCTAAGTCTATCTTACCAAATTTGAACTCTGACTGTAGTTGGATATGAGTTAAAATTGTGAAGCATCTTGTTTACAACTTGGCTGGTCCTATTCATACATGCATGGAAGATGGGCATTAACCTTTTTGATACCAACCCGCCCGAAACCGTCTCTGGCTCTGTAGTATAAATGTCTTGTTTTCATAAATTCTGAATTAAAATCTTTCACCAAACCTTAGTCACAATTTATGTTCCTAACACTAGCTTAATGATAAACTAAATTATTTTACTAATTCTTTGTTGTATTTAAAATTAATTGAAAGAAACACAGAGCATCTCAACAGAAATATGGTAACAAAAGGGTTAAATGATGATGATGATAGTGATCTTAATAAACCTAAAATAATGAATCTAATTATTTATTTTTTTTATTCAACATTTTCTTCTTTTTCTCACTCTTTTACAAAAACATAAGATTGTCGTATTATTAAGATGTATAGAGAAGGAATGCCACCAGTGAAAAATATCTGACAACCATTGTGTTCTGAGTGTATATACTGTAACATACACTGGCAACATGTGTCACAGTTAAAATAATTTTATGTCAAGAGTAATCTTTGGAGACCAAATGAGTATAAATGTATTGCTAATGCAGGTCTGGTTATCATTTATAAACAATGCTTGCATGTTTATTAATTGTACCCATTGCCATGTTTGCTATATGTATATAAGGCAATTTCAGTATAGTTTACTTATTTTGAACATTAAGAAATAGTTATTCTTCAAAGGCTGTCTTGGTATCAAATCCTAATTATTGCACAAATATTACAGAACGCTTTTGTTATTACTACTACAGTTTAAGAACATTCTGTTATATACTTACTTTCTCATATAATATTTACAATTTCTCTGCTTTCTCTTTTCAATTTTGTAAACCAGTTTCCCAGTGACTACACTACTGATTTTAATTTTAATCTTTTCCATTTGGACCATAAATAATTATAAGGGCATTGGTGTTTTTTTTATTTTCACAAAGGATTTCTTATTATAGGAATATTATTAATCTTTGATAAAGCACTGATACGGTATTGGAATGGCAAATTTGAAAGTGCTCAGGCTATATAAATACTTTAAAATTATTAGTTGTCTGTTTTTTGCAGTTAATGAATACTAATTTACTGGGCTTAATTCATTCAACTACATCCACTCCTTAAATTTGTTGTCTAATCAATGTGTAAAACCCTTATAAACCAGTGGTAATATTTTTCTTTTTTGCGTATTAGGCTTGGTATAGTTGAACAGCTCACCTTAGACTACTGCGATTCATTGTACTTTCTACCTTGCTAACTTTAAATTCTGTATCCTTTTTTGTTCAGAGACTTTATTTTCTTTATTAATCTCACCCGTTCAACATTTAGTAAAAATTAAAAATCATTTTAATGCGTGATACCAACCTGTCTGACACTGCTTCTGGTTCTGTTATGTATGAAATACCTCATATTTTAATTAAAACTTTCCATCATAATTTTAATCCTTTTTGTTATGTTCCAAACGTGTCTAATCTTACTATAATGGGTGTGATATCCGTCTGTCTGTGCCCTCTTCATTGTCAAACTGCTGGACCAATGGTCACGATGTTTTTTTGGATTAAGGAGGAGGTAATCGGGAAGGTTTTTAGCAAAAAAAGAAATGTGAAAAAGTTTGATTATTTAATGGATATTGAAGGTAACTGTTCAGTTTCCTGGCGTAAAAAAGTAAATAAAAATTAAGGGGGAGATAACTAATAAAAGAAATGATGGGAAGTCAACTTCTCACTATAATGGGCGTTATGTTTGTCTGTCCTTTTTTCACGGCCAAATGGCTGGTCATGATGTTTTTCAGGATTACGAAGGAGGTAATCAGGAAAAAATGTGAAAAAGTATGATTATTTAGTGGACATTGGGTTTTGTATTAATAAATTGCCTTTGATTTTTTTTTTTTATTAAAATTCCGGTGACGAGGATTAACTCTGGATTCCCTGCCCCTATAGTTTGTGACTTTAGAGGGTTTAGATTTGCGATACTATCCCTTTATTTTCCATCGTAGATGGGCAGATTCCTAAAGATTCTGCTTGTTCATTCACAGCAGACAAGGCACAGGGCCAGACTTTAGACCCACTCTGATGTTTACACATGGCCAGTTATATCTTGCCATGAATAGAGCAATGGACTCCAGTAAGTTGAAAATTAGTGTCGACCAAACAGAAACTATCGTCTACAAAGAAGTTTTGTAATCATATTGATATTTTCAAAAGGAATATGATTCACAATTCAAATAAGGACATTTGTGAACTTTGAATGTATAAGAGTATAAACAAGCGTAAAGCAAGTGTAAACAACTAAAATGAAAGTATATCTAAATGACATTTTTTTTTCTTAATACTTTTTATGTTGTGGTCAAAGGAAGGTTTGGCTTTCGTGAGGAGTGGTCCACATAACCATTCATGTTACAGAGGCTGAGAGCCTATTTCTGTTCGGGAGTGAATTGTCATCATATGTCACTTAGTTGCAAACACGTGTCATATAGCTGCAATAGAATGCTGTATCCCCAACAATAATGTGATTTCTCTAAGACATCATCCAGTAAGCTATCAAGTCCATTTACACATTTCTCAATACATACTGCTGTTATGACTTACCTCCCTCATTTTATGCCTCCATTGTAGATGGGTAGATTGGCTACTAAAGGTGATTAAAGGTTATTTTATTAAATCCTTCAAAATTCTGGACTATTTTCAAAATAAATTGAAAAACAATGGTCATGAAATGGTTTAGAATCTTAAAAAGATCAATAATGCTAGTGCTTAGCTCCAGTTAAATAACATTAAGCAGATGTGTGAGAGAGAGCTAATCCTCCCTCTGGACCGATGCCAGTCTACAGTAGTTAAGCTTCCTAGATCTGGTTCTGATTTAAGTTAACTGAGGCATGTAGAACAGAGAACTAAATCACTAAATGTATACACAACAAAATTCTTGCTCTAGATTTACACTCTGTTCAAATACTGGAAGTTTTCTGAACCATTTACATTTCTATTCACTGGGACAACTAGTAATACTAAATACTAGTTTTTCTTCACAGGTCATATTTGTATCTTTAACCTAATCTCAGTTGAGTTTACTCAACAAGTTTCTGTTTACTAGTCATTCGTTTTTAACTTGTTTCTGGAGCGTCAAAATTCTATGTTAGACAAACATTAGCCCAGATTCCTTCTTTTAATAGTTGTCTCAGAAAATTTTCAGTACTTGAACAGCATATAAATTTAGGACAAATTTTGTTGTGTATCCTGTTGATGCATTTCATTCAACATGCTTCATCTTTTTGTCAGGAACCAGGACCAGATCTGGGAAAGTTATTTCCAATGGACTTTTATGATTGTTGCTACAGCTGTTAATTTTTTTTTTTTTGCTGGCCACATGTAGTGTTACATTATGTTATATATAGATACATGTACACAAATGCCTGTATGTCAGTCATTTTTCAAGTGTTGTTTATCTCCATATCAGAAATGTATATAGATGCACCTGTTCACATCCAATTGGATGTGAAAGTGTCACGGAAACTATATAACTTACTATGACACTTCATAACACTGCAGGCCAGTGTGATCCAAGGAAGCCTGTGGCTATTTGACCTGCTTGAAACTGCAAACAAATCATCCGCACACACACACACACACACACACACACACACACACACACACACACACACACACACACACACACACACACACACACACACACACACACACACACACACACACACACACACACACACACACACACACACACACACACACACACACACACACACACACACACACACACACACACACACACACACACACACACACACACACACACACACACACACACACACACACACACACACACACACACACACACACACACACACACACACACACACACACACACACACACACACACACACACACACACACACACACACACACACACACACACACACACACACACACACACACACACACACACACACACACACACACACACACACACACACACACACACACACACACACACACACACACACACACACACACACACACACACACACACACACACACACACACACACACACACACACACACACACACACACACACACACACACACACACACACACACACACACACACACACACACACACACACACACACACACACACACACACACACACACACACACACACACACACACACACACACACACACACACACACACACACACACACACACACACACACACACACACACACACACACACACACACACACACACACACACACACACACACACACACACACACACACACACACACACACACACACACACACACACACACACACACACACACACACACACACACACACACACACACACACACACACACACACGTATATGAGACCTCTTGAATATTAAATATTCTAGATAACATATGAAACTTGAAAAAAAAAAAAAAAATAAATAAAAATTAAAAATAAATTGGTTGGAATGCATTTAATTATAGGTCTGCTCAATCCAGGCTGACCTTGGGCTAAACAACAAGAACCAGGCCAGTGTTAGTAGAGTAGTGTCTAGTTGCTTTTCTAGTTAACATTAACATAACTGTGTCAGTTTGGGTTGATTATCATCACATGAGTCACATTCTTTGTAAAGAAACACAAAGCAAATTACCATAGCTGGCTTTTCTTCTACACTTACGATCTCTCACTACTGCCAATCTAACCTAAATAATATTTCTAACATAGGCACAAGGACAGAAATTTGGAGGAAGGAGAACAGTTAAGTATGTCAACCCTAGTGCTTGACTGGTACTTTCTTTTATTGACTCTGGAAGGGATAAAAAGCTAAGTTGATTTTGGATTTGAACTGAGAAAGTAAAGGACTGGGAACAAATGCTGGAAGGCAGTTTGTTGTTTCTAATGATTCTGCTAATCCTCTAGTCTGAATGTAACCTAAATGATAAAAATAGTTATCATCTTGCCATAATAAAAGTGTTGTAAGAAACTTGAGTTGATAGCATGTCAACCTCTTGGGAACAGCCGTGAGTTTATATTCCATCAGTGAAAGTTGCACAATGCTGCACCACAAGTAAAACTTGAGACAGATTCTTTTATATTACTGAATTAACTCTGAAGTAGAACAAGAAAAAAAAAGAAGCATTTTATACATCCTGTAGCTCAGTACCTTCACTGTGTTTACTTGAAGCACAGATAAGATTAGTTGACAGAAAGGACATCAAGGTATTAATACCCCATCAGTAAGCCATGTTCTCTTCATGGTTGTGTGTGGAAGGAGAGGGGTGGGAGGCAAAAAACAAAATGATGATCATATATATCCTTGTCATTTTAACATTCACTTTTCTTTGGATGCATAAGAGGTGCAGTAGCATCAAAGGAAGGTTAATCAGGAAGATAGCTTTTGTGTGTGGCAGATGCACAGGGGCAATAAACACCGCAGATGCTGGGTATACTGATTCCATCACATGCCAGAGGGAGAAACTAGAAATAGCTGATAGCTTCTGCTACCTAGGTGACCAAGTCTGTAGTGGGGGGGGGCGGATGCTCGGAGAGCATTGCCACTAGATTAAGAATAGCCTGGGAAAAGTTCAGAAAGCTCCTACCTCTACTGGTGATAAACGGCCTCTTGCTCAGAGTGAAAGGCAGATTAAATGATGCATGTGTGCAAACTGCCATACTATATGACGGTGAAACATGGGCTGTGACTGCTGCAGACATGCATAGGCTTGAAAGAAAAGAAGCTAGTATGATCTGCTGGATGTTTAATGTCAGTGTGCACACACGAGAGAGTGTAAGCGCCCCGAGAGAAAAGTTGCTCATATGAAGCATCAGATGTGGTGTGCAAGAGACGACTGTGTTGGTATGGTCATGTGCTGCATATGGACGAGGAGAGCTGAGGGAAGAAGTGTCAGTCCCTAACAGTGAAAGGAACTAACGGTAGAGGGAGACCCAGGAAGACATGGGATGAGGTGGTGAAGCATGACCTTCGAACATTGGGCCTCACAGAGGCAATGGCGAAAGACCTGGAGATCCGCTGTGACTGAGAAGACTCGGCAAGTAAAGTGAAATCACAGCCGTTACATAACCAGCCCATTTAAAAGGTACCGGGCGACATTCCGTGCTTGAGGAGACCTATTGAGTCAAGTAAAATCAATATCAAATCAAATCACAATCAAATGGAAATTGTAGATTTGGCCGATGCCAGTGCTGCCTGACTGGCTCCCCATGCTGGTGGTATATAATAAGCACCATCTGAAGGTGGTCAATGCCAGATCTGCTCACAAAGCTTAGGTCAGCCCAGGGCTATTACAGAAAACACTTCCCAAGGTGACATGTAGTGAGAACAAACTCAGAAACATGTGTTAAGGAGCCAAACTTGTCAACCTCACAGCCATGCATGTATACAAGGGGGTGCTGAAAAGTTCCTGGTTTTATGTAAAAGAAAATAGAGGAGAATCAGTTGTAACTTTATTGAACATGTTCCTCTCTCAGATTCACACACCTATCGCAGTGGCCCTTCAGTTTTTCTAAGCCCCGTAAAAGAACTTGGAAGGTTCAACCTTCAATGAGGCCTTTTGCAATACTCATAAAACCAAGAACTTTTCTGTACCCCCTGGTGTGTGTGTGTGTGTGTGTGTGTGTGTGTGTGTGTGCGCGTGTGCGCGTGCGCGTGTGCGCGTGTGCGTGTGCGCGTGCGTGCGTGCGCGCGCGCGCGCGCGAGGGAAAGTTAAAAATTATCCACACTTTTGCTATAACATTTATTATTGTCACACTGCCTTCTGTGCATGCATGCTTATAGTTGGTACTATTGTGGTAACATAATTGAAGTTTGAGCCTGTTCGCACCATTTTCTTTCTGGCTTTACAGTGCAAGCATGGCTGCTCCACTAGCAATGTGCAACAAAGAGCAGTAATCCGAGAGATGGTAATGGTGAACCGTCTCACCATTATCATCTCTCAAGCTTACTGAATTCTCTCATTAGTGGTGGTGGTTGACTGGCGTCCTGCTCCCTCTTCGTGCATCATGTTTGTCTGGCCACTTTTAAACTTCTTGATTCACTCATACACACTTTTACGTGGTAGTGCACTGTCCCTGTATTGTGCTAAAAGCTTCCAATGAATTTCAGCACTTTACACACCTTTCGGCCAGAGAAATTGGATCACTGGTCTTTGTTCTTTGGTACACCTTACTCATGGAGCGGCCATGCTTTACACTGTAGTAAAGCCAGAAAGAAAAATGGTGTGATCAGGCTCAAACTTCGATCACGTGACCACAATAGTACCAACTATAAGCATGCATGCACAGAAGGCAGTGTGACAATAATAAAGATATGTTATGGTGAAAGTGCGGATAATCTTTGACTTCCCCTTGTATATACAAATAAAATTTTATGTCCAGGGATGGGGGTTTTCAGTGTTCCACCCACTTTTTGCCAAAGTTGTTTGTCATCTGGCATTCACAGCAACAAAGAAAACGAGCCATCTTTGTTACCCTTGAAAGGTCATCTCCTGGCAAGACTTAAGAGGCTCCTCTTACTCTTTGACATCTGTCTCTGTTATAAATTATAAAGTGGCTGATCTAATTCTTGTTGAAGTTTTTTTTATTTGTTCACTGTAAAACTAATTTCAGTTTTATGAAGTTATGGAGCGTGTGCTTTCTTGTATAATCACTTGATTTGCTCAAATTAACAGCCAAATATTCAACTAATACTAAGACTAGTTACACACCTGCTCTTATGATCTGTCTTCTTTTTTGCACTGCATGCATACACATGTAGAACTAGACACACTTTATAATTTAGATGATGGCCAAGTTTTATGCAAAGTAACATGTGGGGAGCATAAGAAAGGATTATTGTGATGGTAATGCAGTGGTAGTTGACCATAAGTAGATTAATATAGTTTATGCTATAAAGCTGCAAGCTGGCAGAAACACGCTGGGTGAAATGCTTAGTGGTATTTCATCTGTCTTTATGTTCTGAGTTCAAATTCTGCCGAGGTCGACTTTGCCTTTCATCCTTTCAAGGTTGATAAATTAAGTACCAGTTGCGTACTGGTGTCGATCTAATCGACTGGTCCTCTCCCTCAAAATTTCGGGCCTTGTCCCTAGAGTAGAAAAGAATAGTTTAAGCCACGTCTTGTAATTGTTTTTGTTATTTGTGTTAAATGGTATTTAAGAGTGATCAAAAATAGCTTTGAGTACAAGAAACTTGCGTATTTATTTGAATTTTCTGTACTTATTTCATCTCGGTCCATTGAAGCTAGTTAGTTAAGTTAGCAGTGTAACTGATAGTGAAAGTTAGTCTTTCAACATTCTACAACTACTGGCTTTGTCTTTTCTCAGCTTCATCCCCTCCTACATATGAGGGGGGGGGGACTGAAAAATTCCTGGTTTTAAGAGTATCACAAAAGGCTTGGTTGGAGGCCCAACCTTCCGAGTTCTTTTGCAGGGCTTTTGCAGGACTGCTGCAATAAGTGTGTGAATCTGAGAGAGGAATATGTTGAATAAAATAATTAACTGATTAACTGTATTTTCTTTTACCTACCAAAGCCAGGAACTTTTTTGTGTCCCCTTGTATAAACCTAAATGTAATTGCCTAAAAGCCTCCTTGGTGCTTGCCATTTGTTTCATGACATTAAGTGGATGAGAGATAATTGTCCTTCTGAACAAGATGGGTCAGCCTATGACAGGTAATAGCCTCATATGGTCTGGTATCTATTGTTGATAGCTGTACAATGTAGAGTAAAATCTTCTGCCTTGGCACAACAAAACCTGTTAGCATATGTGAGTCTGTGTTCTCTAAGTAGATAGTGTAGTGCCTTTTTTCCATCCAAACTTCTCATCTTCCAAGGAACAGATATAGTTTTGGAGTAGCAGCTTGTAAGATATGTGTTTAACTCTACTGCAGGTATTTCATTATATTTTGGTAGTACAGTTCTCGTTGCTCAGTTTATCGAATTCTTTTGGTTAATAAATATCAAGATTATCTACGAGTGTTTCATGACATTGACACAGCACATACTGGCATACCTCTACATATGCTAAAATTTTACTACACACATCCAGCACACACACATCATGAACATTCATAAGTTCATGTGGCACATAAGATGCACCATTTTGAGCGTGGCCGTTGCCAGTACCGCCTGACTGGCTTCCGTAGGATTTTCGAGCGAGATCGTTGCCAGTGCCCCTGGACTGGCTTGTGCGGGTGGCACATAAAAGACACCATTTCGAGCGTGGCCGTTGCCAGTATCGCCTGAGTGGCCTTCGTGCAGGTGACACGTAAAAGCACCGACTACACTCTGAGTGGTTGGCGTTAGGAAGGGCATCCAGCTGTAGAAACTCTGCCAAATTTAGATTGGAGCCTGGTGTTGCCATCCGGTTTCACCAGTCGTCAGTCAAGTCGTCCAACCCATGCTAGCATGGAAAGCGGACGTTAAACGATAATGATGATGATGATGATGTTCCAACCCCATGAAGCAGCCTCTAATTGGTTGCTTGACTTATTAAAATTAGTTGTTAAATCTCTTTCATATCATACCCTACTATCTTAAAAAAAGGAAGGAAGGATATATTAGATAAGGTAGTCCTAGATACGTTTATATCTAAGAAAGACTGGATGGTCATTATTAGAATTCTTTCAATCAGTAATCTGTTCAGATTAGGCTGTCATGTGGTCACAAGAAAAGTGGCATCCTTACTGGAGATTCACCCCATCAGGTGGACATAAAACTGTGACTTTATAAACCTATTGTGTACTGACACATTATTATAGATCTTTGTCTTGCTTCAGGTCTCTGACCTTCTTGACTAGTCATAAAATCAATTTTGTACAGGTTATAGTGCTGAAATAAGGTGAATCAACTCCAAATATATGAGTGGAATTTCTTTCATTCTTGAAGGACTAAAGAGAGAAATCAACCTCAGCTAAGCAATAGAATATACATTCCTATAAAACTATAAAGCCTTTTGTTACTATATTTTTGTTGAAATGCGTTGCCTTTGTTTTCTTTTAATTTTGAGAATAAAGAATTTGATTCTAATAACTTTCTCATTATTAAAGTGGGTGTATGGAATATAAATTAACATGAAATTTTGATGACAGATTTTACTTTACATCACTTTAAAACATTAAAATAGAATTGGCCTCAAGCAGGTTGGTATCAAATGGATTAGGCTGAGGAATGTCCCAGAAGTACTAACGTCACTTATCCAAATGAAATGTAATAAATATTTTCTACTGTGATTGGACACGCTATTTGAGTAGTGAGAGTTCTTTAGTGTTATGGGAACAAAAAATTTCAATAGTACTAGTGTCATTACAAAATGTACCTAGAATACTTCAGTAATGTGTTGATGAGTGAGCGGGGAAAAGGGGATTGAAAAAAAACCCCTCAAGTTTTGATGAGGAACTGACAACCTCTCTAGTGTTGATGCTATGATAAAATGCACCTAATATACTCAGTGAAGTAGTTTGTGTTAGGAGACCCAGCTGTAGAAACCTAGCCAAAAGGGAGTGTACAAGTGAGATGTGGCTCTCTGATAACTCTAGGAGGCCAGTAAATCTAAATGAGAATTGACTTGGACAATGGTGATCTAACCCATGTGGAAAAAAAAAAAAGAAGCAGATCTAAGATGATGACGAGGATGGTATTATTAATTAATAATAAAAAAGACTAAATGAAAAGTCAAATTATTATTCAACTCTTAGTTCAGCTCTGGTTGAGCAGACTGGACATATCAATGTCTTGTCAAATGTTTAGATATGATCCTCAGCACATTAGTTCTGTATTGATTTTTTTTTTCTCATTTAACTGGTCTTCCAGTTGTAACTAATCTGTTTTATACACAATGTGTACAGGACTGCATTATCTAATGTACTTTTTTTTTTGTTTTAGAGATAGTGCAGTTTGATTTGAGGGAGATTTGGCTGCTATTTCTTGAAATTTGATGACCATGTAAAGGCTTTCTCATTGGCTCATTGAAATATTTGTATAGCAATCTATTTATAAAGTAATAAACAGTTCGCTTTGTGAAAAATTCTATGTAGGTGTGCAGACAAGAGGTCATTGACATTACACTGCATTGCTTACTGTTTATGTTCTATGAAAGTTGAGTGAGTTTATTAACTGCTGTGGCAATGTGAAAAGAACAAACCAAGTGGAAATTAATAATAATAACAACAACAATAATGATAGTTTAAATTATTTATTTTCTTTTTACTCTAGGCACAAGACCCGAAATTTTTGGGGAGGGGACTAGTCGATTAGATCGACTCCCTCCAGTATGCAACTGGTACTTAATTTATCGACCCTGAAAGGATGAAAGGCAAAGTCGACCTTGGCGGAATTTGAACTCAGAACGTTACGGCAGACAAAATACCACTAAGGATTTTGCCTGGCGTGCAAACGATTCCGCCAGCTTGCCACCTTAATAGTTTAAAATTTTGGCACGAGACCAGCAATGTTTTTTTTTTTTTTTTTTTTTTTTTTTTGGTGGGGGGTGGGGGGCAATATTCTGAATTTGAATTCAGAATGTAAGCAACCGGAAGTAAATGCCACTGACTATTTTGTCTGATGCCGTTATGATTCTGCTACCTTGCTACCTTATTAATGATAATAATAATAGTTGTAATATCTTCATAAAGGTGGTAGATAGCAAATTTAGCAGAATGAGTTCAAATCTTGTTAGGGCTAACTTTTACCTTTCTGGCATTGATATATTTGGTATCACTCAAGAATTGGAGTTAATTTAATCATTTTTGCTGTTTTTCTCTGAAGGTTTGTGACAAGCTGGTAGTAACATAATTGTCAGACAAAATGCTTGGTGTTTTTTTTTTTCTGGCACTTTACATTCTGAGTTCAAATCCCACTGAGATCGACTTTGCCTTTCATCCCTCTGAGGTTGATGAAATAAAGTACCAGTCAAGTTCTGGGGATCAATGTAATTGACCATCCCCCTCTACCCCCAAAAAACTGCTACCTTGTGCCAAAATTAGAAAATTATTATTATTGAGTGAGAGAGCAATGCCATCACAGTAACACTGGGGCACAAATATATGAAGCCCAATAGACCCATCACGACTACTCCATCTGGGGTCGATGTAATCAACTTACACTACCTCTAAAATTGCTGGCCTTGTACCAAAATTTATTACCATTATTTCTTAGCTCTTCACATTCTGAGTTCAAATCTCACTGAGGTCAGTTAAACTGACTAAAATCCTTATGAATTGTAGCTTTGTGCTAATCTGAAAAATTGCCATTGAAGGCAATATGACTAGATCAGGGTTTATACTGCATGTTTTTTGTGGCATGATATCCTATGGTTGAGTTCAAACCCTACATGAATAACCATTGCTTACCAGTAATAAACTGGGGTCAGATATATGGACTGTTACTATTAAGACAAATATTAGTGGGGGCTATGGTGTGACATTAGAATCTTGATTTAAGATAACACTTATTTACATTGGGAAAGACCTGAATGTCAGCACTTGACATATATTATGTATTATCTCTGGTGGCTCTTACAATACTCTGTGTGGCAAGTATTATGGAGTACTGGGTGTTAAATTCAAGAATTGTTGCAAGAAGTAATGAGGTAGGAATCACTACAGTAATGAACATTCTTTCTAAGGTCATGCTATGATACTGTGGCATCATAACATGTCTTTATGAGCATTTTATTTATTTTATTTGTGCTGAGTATTTTTCTCCTGATTTTTAAATAATATTTGTTGCCAACATGTCTTCATAGGGGGCTATGGAGTGCTTATCCTCTGAAGAGTGACCAGCTTGCTATGAAAGTTGTCAGGGCAATCTCCTCAATTTCCTGTGTACAAAGAAAATAATAAGATACATTTATATTTATTTATTTACTTTCTACAGTAGGTGTTACAAACCAGAGTCTAGCCACATTAATCTTAACTTTTGTATCTGCTGCTTGTGCATACAGATGAACGCTACATGCACGCACGCGCGCACATACACACACACACCTGTATCTTTTGGATGAGTTTGAATTCACAGCAATTCTAACAGAGATGCATTAATCTTTTTTCATTTATGCTAAATTATAAAAATCTTTTATTTTTGTGTTAATATTTTTCAGCTGGGTTGACATGTAACAATAGAGCTTTGTATCCTAAAACCCTGCAACCACACTTGCTGGCAGCTAAACAGATTGGTTTTCCATCTCTCTCTCAGAAAACACTTATGTTAACCTCCACCAATTCAGCATGGTGGGACTACTTTCGACCACGTTTAGGGCCGTTTACTCCCGGTAAGTCATGTGTTTTTTTATTTGTGTCTGTAATTTGAATCATCTACTTTTTCTAGCAAAGTTAAATGATAAAAATTAAAGTATCTGTACAGCTGTTTTTTTTTTGCTTGAGGGGATAGTTTATTATAAACTTTTAGTCAATCATTTTGAAAATAGTCTGTGACCCAATTCTGATCAGTGCAACTTAAAAATCCCAAATTCGAACCCACTGCTACCAGTTCAGTTGGTCCATATGAAGTAGGTGTTGGCCTATTAACTCGAAACTCAACAATTTGTTGTCCAATCACTCTCAGCTTTGTTGTATCCTAACAAAGACAACCTAATCCACAAATATGTGTAAATAGGTACTGCATAGTATAAGCAGATGTCAGACATTCAGTGCAAAGTTTGTATACTTAAGTGAAGGTAGTAGCTTCACTAACTCCTATAGACAAGATGCTGCTATGCTGCAAATTATCTTTGAACTTTTATCATAAATTCACCCTCATTCAAATCATGCAAAGCTGCTATTTCATCACAAGAGTCACCGTAGATCGATTATGACTACTCTCTCCAAGTTTTCATTTCCTTCCACTCTTTCCTAAATATAAAAGTGGAACATAATAATATTCCTGGTCACTAGACAGGCTAATCCTATGAGGATAGGTACTTAATATCTTTTCACCTACCAAAGTAGAACAAGGAAAATAATGGTTTCATGTATCCTTGTGTTATTGGAACTCTTCTGTTTGACTTTGTTTTATTATGCACTGAGCAACCATGTAGGCCACATTACATTCTACTATAAGAAACTAGTATTTGTAGTTTCCTCCTCCTCCTCATCATCATTATTATTATTAAGGCGGCGAGCTGGCAGAAACGTTAGCACACCGGGTGAAATGCTTAGTGGTATTTCGTCTGCTGTTACGTTCTGAGTTCAAATTCCGCCGAGGTCGACTTTGCCTTTCATCCTAACAGGGTCGATAAATTAAGTACCAGGTACGCACTGGAGTGGATGTAATCGACTTAATCCCTTTGTCTGTCCTTGTTTGTCCCCTCTATGTTTAGCCCCTTGTGGGCAATAAAGAAATAAGAAACGTTAGCATGCTGAGTGAAATGCTTAACGGTATTTCGTGTATCTTTACATTCTGAGCTCAAATTCCGCCAAGGTCGACTTTGCTTTCATCTTTCAGTTGCGTACTAGGGATCGATCTAATTGACCCCTCACCAAAAATTTTGGGCCTTGTGCCTTGAGTAGAAAAGATTAATGTGGTGAGCTGGCAGAATTGTTAGCATGCCGGTCTTCACATTCTGAGTTCAAATTCTGCTAAGGTCGTCTTTACTTTTCATCTTTTCAGCGTCGGTAAAATGAGTACCAGTTGAGTATTGGAGGTGATGCAATCGACTCCACCCACCAAATTACTGGCCTTGTGCCAAAATTTGAAATTATCATTATTAAGGCTACTAAGAGCACCGTCCGAGCGTGATCATTGCCAGAGCAGCTGTCTGGCTTCCATGCCAGTGGCACGTAAATAGCACCATTTGAGCGTGATTGTTACCAGCGTGGAAAGACATTGAAGCGAGGTTGTTGCTAGTGCCGCTGGACTAGCTCCTGTGCAGGTGGCACGTAAAATACACCATTTTGAGCGTGGCCGTTGCCAGTACCGCCTACTGGCCTTCGTGCCGGTGGCACGTAAAAGCACCCACTACGCTCTCGGAGTGGTTGGCGTTAGGAAGGGCATTCGGCTGTAGAAACACTGCCAAACCATATTGGAGCCTGGTGTAGCCATCTGGTTTACCAGTCCTCAGTCAAATCGTCCAACCCATGCCAGCATGAAAGCGGACATTAAACGATAATGATGAAGGCAACAAACTAGCAGAATTGTTAGCATGCCAGGCAAAATGCTTAGTGACATTTCATCCGTCCCTACATTCAAAATTCAAATTCTACTGAGGTTGACTTTGCCTTTCATCCATTAGGGATCGATAAAATAAGTATCAGTTGAGCACTGGGGTTGATGTAATTGACTTGCCCCTTACGCCAACCATTCTTCTTCTTCTTCTTATTATTATTATTTTACCATCAGTCTTGTCTGATTTATTACGTTTTGAATTTTAACATTTTCATTTACCTGTAGCTGAGAAGAAAGGAAATCACATGATGCTGGCCTCTACTCATTGGAAACTTGAACGGATTGTTGCTATCAGTCTTCTGGGAATACTACCAGCTGCTATAATTAGCCCAAATTCTGTGACAGATTTTCTTTTAGTGACTTCATTTCTATTACATAGTCATTGGTAAGGAACGAGTTCTTTCTATTTTGTTTGTTTAAATATTTTTTTTTTTATCTGTAATAAACATTCAAGATTTTGATGACTATGGGATTCTTATCTTCTGTTGTTAATGATTCTTGGTGAAAATCCTAAACATTACAAAATGAGACAATCTTATGTTGTTTCCTGCTGTAGTCAGTTATCTAGAGAAAGATAGTCTTTACTATGCTAAGCTGCTGTTCTGAGTCATTTGGTTGTATACAAACAACCAAGTAAGCATTACTTCGCTTTTCCATTGTACACTATATGTGAAGGGATAAAAATACCGCAGCCATTTTATTTTTTCTTGGAACAAGGTACATAACTCTGCTTGACACGTATTAGCTGACTGATAAAAATATTAAAGTGGTTGTACAACACTTTTACCAACAGTAGTTGAACAGAAGAAAGAGGCTCCAAGTCTTAAAACAATTGTTCTGTCAAACCGAAAATTATCATACACATGAAAATTCAAGGAAATGGATGAGAGTTTGCAAGGCCTCTACATATACTTGAGTAACAGGTTTTAAGCTTCTGGTTTCATTCCTACACACTAGTAAAATCCTTGTATGGTTGGTAAAATAAATATCTTATGAATAGTACTTATTTAAGTAGCATTCAGTATATCAGATTAATTCAGTGAACTATAATTTTTTCTTGTGAACATTGGTTTTGTGCTATTTTGCAAAATCCATGCTTGTGTGTTTTACGGTGGGTGACATACAGCAAGATTGTAAGCTTTTGCTTTTGCAGCACAATTTCAATCAAGCTGAAGTCAGTGACTTTGCTTATTTTACAAATAGCATCAAATAGCATCTCCCCATAGCATCATCATAAATATTATGATAGCTGAGTTACCATCATGTTCAGTTTTGTAACCTTGTCAGAAGAAACTGATATTTCCATTTAATTCTCAGTTGTGGCGTGCAAGAGAGACGATTGCGCTGGTATGGACATGTGGTGAGAATGGAGGAGGATAGCTGCGTGAAAAAGTGCCACACCCTAACAGTT
The DNA here is from genome assembly GCF_046866305.1 of Octopus bimaculoides. Taxonomy (NCBI): domain Eukaryota; kingdom Metazoa; phylum Mollusca; class Cephalopoda; order Octopoda; family Octopodidae; genus Octopus; species Octopus bimaculoides. The sequence continues at coordinate 176,937,421 of NC_142929.1, forward strand.
GAGGGAACCCGTGGAAGAGGTAGGCCCAGGAAGACCTGGGCTGAGGTGGTGAGGCAAGACCTTCGTACATTGGGCCTCACCGAGGCGATGACTACGGACCGAGACCTTTGGAAATGGGCTGTGCGTGAGAAGACCCGGCAAGCCAAGTAAGATCGTTGCCAGTGCCCCTGGACTGGTTCTTGTGCGGGTGGCACATGAGATGCACCATTTTGAGCGTGGCCGTTGCCAGTACCGCCTGACTGGCTCCTGTAGGATTTTCGAGCGAGATCGTTGCCAGTGCCCCTGGACTGGCTTGTGCGGGTGGCACATAAAAGACACCATTTCGAGCGTGGCCGTTTTCGTGCGGGTGACACGTAAAAGCACCCACTACACTCTCTGAGTGGTTGGCGTTAGGAAGGGCATCCAGCTGTAGAAACTCTGCCAAATCAGACTGGAGCCTGGTGTTGCCATCCGGTTTCACCAGTCCTCAGTCAAATCGTCCAACCCATGCTAGCATGGAAAGCGGACGTTAAACGATGATGATGATGATGATGATTTCACAGTGATATGTACATCTGTGAATTGTTTGACCTTTTTTTTAATCAAAGATTACTACCAGTGAGTGGTCAACTATTTCAAGTACCTAGTATCTCTGTTCTTGACTGATAGGGGAATAGAGGCAATATAAGATAAATTTCTCTGTCTAGAAATTTTGAAACATTTGCAGTGGAATTGAATTTATATCTTAAAATCTTGGAATCAAATTTCTTATATACTGCCATTTTGTTTCAAAACAATGGAATGTAATGTGTATGAAATATAATGACAATTAAATGTAACAACAACATTTTTATGTTTGTTTTCCTTGCTAGTATGGGTTGGATCAATCATCATAGCGTGAAAGTGTTATTGGGTGAAGGGCACTGACTTCAGAGAGCCAGAGTACTTTACCTCTCTCATAAAAAGAAGAGCAACAACTTCCAGGTCATCTCTACTAAATGTATTTTTCAATCACATGTGTGTTATCACTTGTTTACACCCTCCTTCTCAACCTATCGGAGTTATTACAGATCGGACTATGAGCAGTGTTGTTCATTTGTATGTCTTCTATTCGCTCATTAACATTTTGAAACTTTATTTGGAAACTGGCTACATGAGATTTATTCTTCCTTTATTATAGGGACTATACTGAACTATCCAAAATGTGCCATTAAAGAATATGACTAATTCAACATTAGATTAACTAATTCTTTTACATTAGCTTTGTTCAAATATAAACACTGCAAAATCCTCTAAAGCGCTTTTTTTTTTTTTTTTTTTTTTTTTTTTTTTTTCCTTAAGTCAGTAAATATGAAATAAATATTGGCTTGTTTTTTATGGTTGGCTGCTCTTCCTATCCCCAGATCATCATTGTTTAACGTCCGCTTTCCATGCTAGCATGGGTTGGACAATTCGACTGAGGACTGGCAAGTCAGAAGGCTGCACCAGGCTCCAATCTGATCTGGCAAGGTTTCTACAGCTGGATGCCCTTCCTAACACCAACCACTTCGAGAGTATAGTGGGTGCTTTTACGTGCTGACGGCATGAGGGCCAGTCACGATTTTACAGAATGTACTGAGTGCATTATATCATGACACCAGTTATAGAGAGATTATGTCCTCAGTAAGACCAGACTAAAAGCTCTTAACATTATGCTTTCTCTGCTCATCCACCAACCATTTTGTATAGTGCACTGAATGTATTTTATCAATGCATTAGTATGAAGAGTTGCTGTGTACATCTTCATCATCATTTAACGTCCATTTTCCATGCTGGCATGGGTGGGACTGAGGTTTTGGAAAGCCAGCGGCTGCACCAAGCTCCAGTCTACTCTGGCAGTGTTTCTACAGCTGGATGCCCTTCCTAACACCATATGAATAAAGAGTACTCACTCTGCTAAGTTATGTACTTTCCCTCAAGGGAATAGAAGAGAAGGACAGAAGTGTCAGAATGGTTGGGTGAAGAGAGCAAAAGTATGATGGTAAAAAAAGAAAACTGAATGATTGAGGTGGAGGGAGAGTGAGTGATGGGTGACAATAAGTAGGGATTAGGTGAGTGATGACTGGCAATACAGAAAGGGGTAATGGTAGAATGTATTCGGTACAAACAGGCCAGTGCGGTTTCTTATACATAGAGCTCGTGATGGGTATGTGAAGTAGAATGATGAGGTTGGTGGTAGTTGTTTTAGTGGTTGAATATGTAGTTTCTGCATTGTCTATCTTTCATGAGTGGAGGTGCAATGGCCCAGTGGTTAGGGCAGCGGACTTGCAGTCATAGGATCGTGGTTTCAATTCCCAGACCGGGCGTTGTGTGTGTTTATTGAGTGAAAACACCTAAAGCTCCACAAGGCTCCAGCAGGGGATGGTGGCGAACCCTGCTCTACTCTTTCACCACAACTTTCTCTTACTTCCTGTTTCTGTTGTGCCTGTAATTCAAAGGGTCAGCCTTGCCACACTGTGTCACGCTGAATATCCCCGAGAGCTATGTTAAGGGTACACGTGTCTGTGGAATGCTCAGCCACTTGCACGTTAATTTCACGAGCAGGCTGTTCCATTGATCGGATCAGCTGGAACCCTCGACGTCATAAGCGACGGAGTGCCAACAACAATCTTTCATGAAATGAGTGACAGGGTGATGATGGGTGGGAGTTAAAATGTGGGTGAGTGGGGGAAATTTAATATAATGACAATAAGATATAAGTGTATAACAATGAAATTTATGAACAAACCTAATGTCATTTAATTTTGTTTCTTCTTTCCAGGGGTATTGATCAAATTTTGCAAGATTACGTAGCAAAGTATATTCCTTGGATCCAGAAGGTTTGGCTGTGTCTCACCATTCTTGCAATGGCTGGATTACTGCATTTCAACTACAATGATATTGGCGCCTCTCGTGCTTTGCTCTTACTATGGAGTATTCATTAGACCTGAAATTGTACTCCTCCTACTCTGCCGCCCACACTACCCTCTCAGTACTACTCATTCAGCACACACACACATAAATTTATGTAAACACATGCACACATACACACACACACACAAACATGGTGGAAATCCTGTTACTTACACATTATAACTAATATATAGGAAATAGAAATCAGCTTCCACTTTGAAACCTCACTGCAGAATTTTTCACTTATTTTAGTTTGTGTATGTATCTGTGTGTTTATTATTGTTGTTATTATTATTATTATTATTATTATTATTACTATTGGAGGTGGCGAGCTGGCAGAACTGTTAGCACGCCGGGCAAATTGCTTAGCAGCATTTTGTCCGTCTTTATGTTCTGAGTTCAAATTCCGCCGAGGTTGACTTTGCCTTTCATCCTTTTGGGGTCGATGAAATAAGTACCAGTTGAGTACTGGGGTCGATGTAATCGACTATCCCCGTCCCCCAAATTTCAGGCTTTGTGCCTATAGTAGAAAGGATTATTATTATTATAATAAAAACTAAGATAGTGGAATAGCAGAAACAGTAGTAGCACACTGGATTGAATGCTTTACAATAGTTAATTCCACCTCCTCAATTGTCTGAGTTCTAATTTCATTGAGGTATGCTTTGTCCTCCATCCTTTCAGGCTTGATTAAATAAATGTCAGCCTTGTACTGGGGTCAGTTCACTTAACTGTACCACTATACTATCTATTCGTTGCTTTGCATCAACCTAAGAGATTATTATTTTTGGCAGAGAGCACTTGTGATTCCTCTCTTTCTTACACAAACACATAGCCTTAAGTTCTTACTCTTTTGGTTATAAGTTCTCTAGAACTTGCCCACTCATTATAATTTACATTCTACACACATATAACAAGCAAATTGTAGATACTTTAACACTAATTGATTAAAACCTATCAATTTATGTATGTATATTATGGAGCTGCCTTACAGTTGTATTTAAAGTGTTTATATGAGTCCTGTTGGAGACCCTTTAAAGTTAGATTCCTTTAAAGGTCAAAGGTTATACTAAGGTTTGTTGCTGGAAATGAACTGTGAGAGAAATCTTGCCACAGTATTTTTATTGGTGCATTTTTGTACTCTAATGCAAGGCTCTTCTAAAGTTGGTTGGTCTAGATATTATTTTGTGAGAGACTCTGACAGTGTTTTGGTCTGAATGTTGTTCTTTGAAAGTTCAGATAAAGGTTTGTGAGATGCAAATGCACTCTGTTGAAGATTTGCTAAAAGGTTTGTTAGTGCTAATGGACCACGTTGCAGGCTGCTCATTCAAGAATTTGTTGGGGGTAGTGTACTTTGCTGCAGGTTTCTGCTAAGGTTTATGGGTACCAACGTTTTCCATAGAGTTAATGTGGCCACTGGGTTCTTGTAGAGATTTCTTTTGAGCATTTACCAATATATATATATATATATTTATATATATCCTAGCTGGTGGTTTGTTTATCATTTCTGTTTTTAATTTTTTGTCCTTAAAGTGGGATGTAGATAGAGGTATCTTTATGAAGGAGATAGTTTATACTATGCATGTGGCTTTTATAACATCCCTTTAGTTCATTTTTTGGGGTTTGAGAAGAAGAGGAATTTAGTTAGGCTTTTTCTTAGGATATTTATTGTTGGTGTGAATGTCTTATGCATTAATAGAAGGGGATCTTTCAGATAAATTAAGAGAACGCAATCTTATTTGGCTTAAGGATACATGTTAACCAGTATTTTGCTGGCTACTTTGTTAGTTTTATTTGTCAAAAAGTAAAGTTATATATTTTCCAGAGGACTTATTCCAAGGACTTACATTTACCAAAATTAACAAAACCTAGCAGAGATTGTCATCCATGTTGTGCTAATCTGGTAGAATATTCCAGTAAAGCATTATTCTGAACTACAAATTTCTGTTTTCGTACCAATGTACTGCAGAAATCTATTTACTTTTTTTTTTTTTTAATAAATCAGTCTTAAAGAGATTAAACTGAAGATAGTTCTAAATAATTGCTGTTTTGTTTTGTTTATTTTGATATGATACAGCGGTGGTTACCTGGACTAACTGGTACACCAGTTACAGACATAACTCAGATGGACCAGTCTGATGGAGACAGGAAGTATGTTCAATGTGCATTTCATTAGCATTCAATGGTACTTGTATGGTAAATGTTGGGTGGAAGTTTCCCTGCATTGTTCTTATTGAAACAATGAAAGTTAATACCTGAAAGGAAACATTACCACATTTAGTTTATGCTCTATTATGTAAAGCAGCCTCATAGTCAGCTATCAGTCTTGCATACATCTCCTTTCTGTTACTTCAGTTTTCTTCTTGTCTATACAACCATTTTCCATATTTGTTCTCTTGCTGTTTAATGGTATTCAGATGAGAATCTGGATGCATAAGCATGTGATACATGATTCAGAAAATAACTTCATGGTTCCAGGTTCAGTCTGACTGCATGGCACCTTGGGTAAGTGTCTTCTACTATAATCTCAGGCCGACCAAAGTCTTGTGAGAGGATTTGGTTGACAGAAACTAAAAGAAGCCCAAAGTAAACTTTCTATGAAACAATGATGTATATTTGAAGATACACCACCACCTCCACAAAAAACCCCTCAAAACCTCAGAAAATATTTGGCAGAAGACAACTTTTTTATTTTTCTCTTATATTAAAAACATTACAAAATAAAACTTGAAAAATAATTAATAATCCTCCATGTAGTGTTCCTGGATAATTTGGAATGAAATATAAGGTTTATTTATTTTGATAAGACCACAATTTTACCTTTACTATGAAAAGTAAACTATTGCACATTTTAATAGTATGGACAGAAAAAGTGGGATCAATTTGACTAGTTTCAAGTCTTTTTTTTATCAGGGATTTTCAATCTCTTTGTCACTTGGCACTCTTTAGTTATATATGACAAGTTCCTGTGTATCCTTAAAAATTATATTGATTTTTAATAAACTCTAATCAATTGTGAAGAATTAAACAAAGTGGTCACATCACAGGTTTCTATCTCTATGCACTGAACAAGTGGGATTTCATTTGTGTCTACTATTAGACCTTCAGAAAAAGAGTACCTGTCTTCTCTCAAAGAAGAGGTCAGTAACTAATTGTGTATACAGCTTGGACACAAACTGGTCTACATCAGTTTAAAAAAATCAATACTTGTTAATTAAAAATAGAAGAGTCCATGCAGTGGCCGTGTAACCACTATATAGCAGTTAATTTAACATGCCAGATTTCTTATGCCTGAAAGGCATATTGCTGTTATTGGTGGGTAAAGTAAGTTTATATCTTATATTTTAAATGAAATTTTAAAAATAACCCAGCTGACTCCAGGATCCTGGGTAACAGCACTGGAGTAAGTTTTCCTGTTGCTTATCTCAAGTCAAAAGGAAGACTTGGAAGTCAGTACTACACACCAATGAAACCTTTCTTCGCTATAGAGCTTCCTCTGTTTAGAGTAGTAAGCTGTATCTATTAATGGCACAGTACAGATTGATATCAAGATAGACTGAACTAGCAAGTATCTTCATTATAGATGGTGTGTAGTGCTGACAGTGGAATATGAATTATTGATCTTTCAGATGAATCTGATGTAATTTTTAGCTAACAAACATTTTGTTGATAGAAAAATGGTATACTTGGTGGATTTTATTCTAGTAAGCAATTACTAATTGTCTTAATTTTATAGAAGTGTGGTGTTTAACATTTGTATTAAAAATATCATTGGGATTGCTTCATCGAGATTCAATTAGATTTTAGAAATTATGTAAATGAAGGTCTAAAAAGAAGAAATTATGGGCAGTGTGACTTTTATGTAAGTAGATATGGTAATTAAAATTTTTCTCATTTGGAAAAAGAAAAAAAAAAACCAGAAGCAGTTGTCAGAGATTTTCAAATAAAAGGGAAAGTAATATCAATAAATTAAGAAGGAATCTATTAACCCTTTAGCATTTAAACTGGCCATATCCAGCTCGAAGAGTCAACCTGTTTTATGTTCAAACTGGACAGTGGCCTCTCACACCTACACTAAGATGGTCATTTTAAAAATAAACAATCACATCACTAAAATCTTGAAGTCATGAGATAATGCAGGATAGATTCAGGATGATGTGAATAAATAAATAAATATTACTTTTAACCCATGCTAGCATGGAAAGCGGATGTTAAACGATGATGACATAATAATCTGAATACTAAAGGGTTAAACTTAATTTGTGTGCAGGAGGGGAAAGTTATTTGCAGGTAAGAGACAACTATGGACAAGTTTATGGTCTTACTGGACCATATCTATTTTGTTATTGCCCACAAGGGGCTAAACATAGAGGGAACAAACAAGAACAGATGAACGGATTGTTGATTACATCGACCCCAGTGCGTAACTGGTACTTAATTTATCGACCCCGAAAGGGTGAAAGGCACAGTCGACCTCGGCGGAATTTGAACTCGGAACGTAACGGCAGACGAAATACCGCTAAGCATTTCGCCCGGCATGCTAACGATTCTGCCAGCTCGCCGCCTATCACCTTGGTATAAAGTACTTAAGATTGCTTCATCAGCTGACAAATACTTATCTATAGAAAGAGTTACAACTTTTTGGTTAGTATCATTTATGTACTTTTTATTTGTATATTTCCCACCATTCTGACTTCGAATTGTGTTCCTTCTACGTTTTTGGTGAGAGATATGAATTTTATTTTATTGGTCTTCAAAGGATTGAGATACCTGGCGCCTTAGTGTACTCAACACCAGAATTGATATTGTGCTGGTGCCACTCTGGAGTGATTGGTTGTTACGACAGGCATCCAGCCATAGAAACCATGATAGCTCCGGTCAAACCATCCAACCCATGCCAATATGGAAAATGAGTGTTGAATGATGATATTGTTATACGAGATTTTACTGGAGTTTGTCAACATACATGTTAATAATGAAGTACAGTGTTAATACTTCATTCATCTTTTAGTTTATTACTGATCATCAGTCTTTTGTGAATCTTGGACTGTGACTTGTCCAATGATCTTAACTGCTGTAGTAATTAACTAAAATTACCAAACGGTGGGTAGTTTATTGATTTGTAAGCTAATAAAACAATGATGTCAGTTCAGGAATTAGAAAAGGTGTTGTGGTCGGTATAACTGGTCACAACTGGCACCCGTGCCAATGTCTCGTAAAAAAACATCCACTACTCTCTTGGAGTGGTTAGCGTTAGGAAGGGCATCCAGCCGTAGAAACCATGCCAAATCAGATTGGAACCTGGTGCAGCTCCCCAGTCTTCAGTCAAACCGTCCAATCCATGCCAGTATGGAAAACGGATGTTAAATGATGGAAGTATTGCAGTTTTTACTCTTTCCACCAGAGCTGAAACTCTGTGTAATATCATCTGAGACATTGTGCCTTTATAAGGGATCAAATCTCTAAGTGGCACGTAGTTCAATAGGTGAATAAGATTTTGTCGTGTTATTTGGCAGGTACTTAAATTTGTAAAATTAGTTAAGCTTAGGGAGCGATGATTTTGTTTTTTTTTTTCTTCATTTTTTTAACGTTACTTTTTTAGGGCATTTATTCAGAGTTACTTCCCTGTTACCGACCTCTAATTTCACTAGATTTCTCCGATCGTGCGAGCGTGTGCACACATACACCATACCATATATGCGAAATTGTGTGGACTTTTGGTTGGTAACTGCGGAAGAATGAGCATGTGCACATTTTGTGTGTGTATTTTTTCCCCTTGTGTTCTTTCGTCATCCTGCGCAATGTTTTACTCCACACACATTATATATATATATATATATATATATAGACGGTTTAGATATAGATTCAAGGCTTGAATATGGTACTTATGCGAAGGCACCCGAATTTCACATCCCAAAAGGATGGGTGATTAAAATCAAATAATAAGCAACACGGATTTCAAAAGTGATTGCAGTACGCACGTTTCATGCTACTTCAATTTATTTAAGTAATGTGAGCATTACCTTAAATGCAATATGAAGAGCAATCTTCAGCTGCACGAAAAAATGTAGAAAAAAGACATATTACAAATGTGGCAACATATTAAAACCAAGTGGGAGAGAGCAGAGGAAGAATATATAAGTCCATCTTGACATAGCAGGGTCTATCAGGGTCTATATATATATATAAATCATGCTGCCTGAGTTAAAATATTTAAGAACATTTTGGAAAGTTTTATTTTTTTAATATATTACCGGAGATTGCATGAGCATTCAGGAGAATTGACTCTGAATACCACGCTCACAAATTTTGAGGTCAGATGTATAATCTAAGAAATATAGCGAGGTTATCGAGATGAACATAATTTGATCTGAAGGTACAGAATGTTTGAAGTTGCAAATTTTGGCACACAAGATCAGCAATGTCGTGGGGAGCGGGTAGTCGACCTCGGCGGAATTTGAACTTGGTGACATTTTGTCCGTCTTGGCGTTCTAAGTATTTTGTCCGGCTTGCTAATGATTCTTCCTGCTCGGCGCCTTCTCTGTGCAAAACTTCGATAACAAATTTTGGCACAAGGCCAGATATTTCGGAGGAGAGGCGAAGTCGAATACATCGACCCCAGTATTCAGCTGATCAACCTCGGTGGAATTTGAACTCAGAACGTAGAGATGGGCGAAATGCCGCTGAGCATTTTGCCCGGTGTGCTAACGATTCTTGCCAGCTCGTCACTTAATTGAAAACATCTTTTATGTACTCAAGTTATGACTTCTGAGTTACTTCCCTTGGTCTTAAACCCTGAAGTTGCGAAAGCGTTCAGGAGACCATTGACATCCCACTAGAAACTAAATAGATTTATTTATGCTGCTGGTATTGGCATGCACAACACTAGCATTGAACACTTAAGTTTCTGAGGTTAATTCCTTCGGTATAAACATTAGATAACACTGAACAGAAGATAACTTAGGAATAACATTAGCTATAAATGCTAAAGGTTTGATATTCACCAGCCAACATCCGTGTACTGCTGTTCGTTGAACAGAAAAGTGTATAAGTAGGTTTAACGCGAGGTGTTCGGAATACATTTACTTCTTAAGCAGTTTTTACACTCCTTGTTTTACAATCAACTCATTTGATCTTAATTCTCCGCTTGGGAAACACAGTTGATGAGGGAGCTTCTACACGATTGTTCGACCAGCTAGAAGAAGCAGTTTAATTCTTTTCATATCACACAAATCAGAAAACAAATAATCATATGTTGATATAATTCTTTATGGAACGCTGGATCTCGAAGCGAATGAAGCTGTAAATAGATAATAGCGTGCAAATATAGCAATATTTGCTTCGAGATCCAACGTTCCAAATAATTATTAGTCTTTCGAAGTTTATAAAAATTCTTATGACGTCAACGCGCGCGCGCACTTTCTATTCTAGGCACAAGGCCCGAAATCTTTGGGGAGGGGGCCAGTCGATTAGATCAACCTCACTACGCAATTGGTACTTAATTTATCGACTCCAAAATAATGAAAGGCAAAGTCGATCTCAGCGGAATTTGAACTCAGAACGTAACGGCAGACGAAATACCGCTAAGCATTTTGCCCGGCGTGCTAACGTTTCTGCCAGCTCGCCGCCTTACGCACACACATATTGAGTGGAGGCTTTTTCTCCACTTTAGTTCTATAGCTGAGAGTGCTAGTAAAGCGGTTAATTTGCACTCAAACCAATTTCTTAAGTCCTCAGAAATTTGTGAGGTAGGAACGGTGATCAGTTTTTAAAGAATTATATATTAAAATTATGTATCAATAGGCGCAGGCGTACTGTGTGGTAAGAAGTTTGCTTCCCAACCACATGGTTCCAGGTTCAGTCCCTCTACGTAGCGCCTTTGGTAAGTGTCTTCTTCTAAATCTTCGGGCCGATCAAAGAAAGCCTTGTGAGTGGATTTCGTAGACAGAAACTGAAAGAAGGCGGTGAGCTGGCGGAATCGTTAGCACGCCGGGCGAAATGTTTAGCGGTATTTCGTCTGCTGCTACGTTCTGAGTTCAAATTCCGCCGAGGTCGACTTTGCCTTTCATCCTTTCGGGGGTCGATAAATTAAGTACCAGTTACGCACTGGGGTTGATGTAATCGACTTAATTCCTTTGTCCTTGTTTGTCCCCTCTACGTTCAGCCCCTTGTGGGCAATAAAGAAATAAACTGAAAGAAGCCTGTCGTATTTGTGTGTGTTTGTTTCTGTATTTGGCAATCGGTGTCTGTGTGTTTACGTCCGCGTACATTAGTGCTTCAGCAAAAGAGACCGATAGAATAAGTACTAGGCTTAGATAATAAGTTCCTAAGTCGATTCATTTAATTAAAAAAATTCTCCAAGGCGGTGCCCAAGCAAGGCCGCAGTCAAATGAATGAAACGAGTAGAAAATAAAATACTTGCTGCGGTGGGTGGGAAGCAAGGAGATAATTTCAGAGGTCTGACACAGTGAAGAAAAGATTGAATACTGGAGTTAGTACCTTGATGCATGTAATGCAGTATGAGTTTGAAATAAAGGAGAGACGAATATTAGACAAGCTTAGAAGGTAATATGAGAGTAGGTGGTTCTGAAGAGTAAAGGGTGTTATTAGTAATAGAATAGGCAGAGTGAAGAAATTGCACATCCAGCAGTGATATTGTTTGTGAACGAGGTTTTAGCCAATCGGTCAGATGGTTTTTATTATCGATGCGGTCAAAGATGGTGTTAGCTAATCTTTGGAATGCAGATATTGTTTTATGTATTTCCTAGGAATAATAATTAAAGATTGGGAAGACTAGTACAAAGAGAAAGCATAAGATTGTACATTGATTTGGAGTAGGGAAACAAAATTGTTTAGAAAATACTTCAGATATATTATCTACTTGAAAAACTACAGCTTTTCTCGACCACATCTTTTGTGTCTCTAACAACACCATGTATCGATTGGGTTAAAAACAAGGATTTCAGTGATGGACAATATGTATAACGTCGAACTTAAATATAAAACATATCCAGCCCTAATTGCCAACAATTCATAGTTCGGCAGTTTCTTCCAAATGACGATTTATTGTCCTGGATCTCTTCAGTTTGACTCGCAGATTCTTAATTATTTCTTTTTAACTAAACAGTTTGAAACTTTGTATATTGGTGAAATTTCTCACGCTGAACACGGTTTACTTTCAACATTTTTGACAAAATTTCGTATTTTAGAAGTTATTTCGTGCTAAAGTTGTCATCTTTGGGTAATTTTAACCAATCAACGACATGTATTCAACTGAAGATACCTACTGCTGTTTGCAATAGTAATTGAAGAGCAACAATTTCCAGATCGTCTCTACTAAATGTATTTTTCAATCACGTGTGGGTTATCACTTGTTTACACCCTCCTTCACGACCTACCGGAGTTATTACAGATCTGACTATGAGTAGTGTTGTTCATTTGTATGTCTTCTATTCGCTTATTAACATTTTGAAATTTGATTTGGAAACTGGCTACATGAGATTTATTCCTTCCTTTATTATAGGGACTATTCTGAACTATCCAAAATGTGCCATTAAAGAATATGAATAGTTCAACATTAGATTAATTAATTTTTAGTAGAAAGTGGGTTATACATTTTTAGATGTATACCTGACTTTCCTACTATAAAATTAATGAATATAACGGAACGCTGAACTCCAGACTATCAACTTAAACAACATTTATTCAGGTGGTAAATATATGCATCTTTAGTTCTTGTTGTTACAGCTTCTGTGTGTATGAGCATAGTTGTTTGGACGTTGTTCTATAGATGTGAGCGAGCTGTCGAGCGTAAGTCCGAAAAATGTAGAGAGACAGCTTAAACACACGTCCATGCTCAATCGCTGGCCAGCAAGAAAGAGAATGAATTGAGCGGGAACGCTTGCTTGTTTAATTCTACGCATGCGTGAGACTACGCGTGCGCACGGCATTACTACAGAGCTCCCTCGCCAGTGCGAGAAACGCACGATAAATGAAATCTGTTAGAACGCCTGGGGCAGGATGGCCACTGAAAACCACCCACAAGAATGTGGTACAAACACACACAAAGAAAATTCAAAGAAATGAAATGTACACTTGTGAAATACATGCATGCAATGTATAAATGAAATGACAATGACAAAACAACCGTGATGACAACTGTCCAGGAATACTGGAATCACGCGATGTAAAAGTCTGAGTGTTTGTTTTCCCTGAAAGGAAAGAAAATGTATGAGTGCACAAGTGTGTGTGTGAGAAAAAACACAGAACAAGTGAAAGTGTCTGTAGTATAGACTGCGAAAAGTCCCAAAAACACCGAGATAGAGAAAACCAGTTCGTATTAAAAGTCACACAAGTTGATTGGTGTGTCCCTGGTGGTGGGGTTGTTGACGCACGACATTGTGGTAGACAGTGGTAATGGGTCAGTTGAAACTTGGCGACGTCGGGGGGAATGCTTGTAGTTGGTAGTAGTAATTGTTGTCGTCACAGTGGTAATCTTGGTTGGCGCACGACGCTGGTGGCGAAAAGGCTGTTTGGTGATGAGTGTTTGAAGAGGTACGCTTTTACAGAACGATCGACAGACAAATCTCTGTATGACCATTAGCGAAAATCTCGAAGAAAAATTTTCTTAACCCAAGATGAAAGAACGACCGTGCGAACTCAAAAAGGAGAAATGGTGACGAATGGAATAACAGAGGACTCCTTTTATTTAAACGTGTCACACGGTCGAACACCAAAATATATATCAAAGATGATATACAAGTAATTACGTTATACTACGAACATTAGTGAATTCGTAAATCCACTCTAACAGATGCGAGAATAAAAACCGCGCTTGTTGAGTCGTGTTGACTATGGTTGGAGATGTTGGTAATACGTAGTTCAGTCTCCATGGCCGTATTTGTTCTTTAGTCGGGGTTCACCAGTTATAAGTTGGTAGTCCAGAATTCATACTGCGTTTGTTTCTTCGTCGGGGTCACCACTTTAGTAGAAAGTGGGTTATTTCAGCTCAGCGGGCTGCGTGTTCGAATCACGTCGGGGGTCACCAGTTATAGGAAAGTTGGTTATACATCTTTAGATGTATACCTGACTTTCCTACTATAAAATTAATGAATATAACGGAACGCTGAACTCCAGACTATCAACTTAAACAACATTTATTCAGGTGGTAAATATATGCATCTTTAGTTCTTGTTGTTACAGCTTCTGTGTGTATGAGCATAGTTGTTTGGACGTTGTTCTATAGATGTGAGCGAGCTGTCGAGCGTAAGTCCGAAAGATGTAGAGAGACAGCTTAAACACACGTCCATGCTCAATCGCTGGCCAGCATGAAAGAGAATGAATTGAGCGGGAACGCTTGCTTGTTTAATTCTACGCATGCGTCGGCGTTACTACAAATTTTCTACATAAGCTTTGTTCAAATATAAACACTGCAAAATCCTCTGAAGCGTTTCTTTTTTTTTTTTTCTAAGTCAGTAAATATGAAATAAATATTTCTACAGCAGCCTTTTACACTATAGTATAAATTGTTGCCAAAAGATTATATACATCGAAATCAACACTGTCGCAAAACAAAACATCAAAAATAATTTCAACAGAGCATCCAAACCCAGATGTAATATTAACTGGTTAAAGAATCATTTTAATGTGACCAGCGAAGCAGTCTTAGTATTAAAAACGGATACCTATTATCTACACATTTGAATCTACGGAAGAAAGAACGCTGTGGCTTTTACGAAGTACTAATGATGCCGAAAGCAAAATTAAAAGACAAATTCGTTTAAACCATTTAATATAACTCTTTCAGTAAATGTAGAACGACTCATAAAATCTATTTAATTTGAGAAAATATTTTCAAAAATTATACCATATTAGTTACTAGCGTCACACAAGTCAGTACAGCTATATTGAGCAACGAAATACGAAGCAGATACATTTTATGTTAGCATGAGGGCAGTTTCAGCACAGCTGAAATCCATGTATTCTCGGTTTGTTTTCACTCAACATCATACAAAAACGTTTGATGACAACAGCGTAAGTTTATACTTATATGGATGACAGTCTTATTTTAAATTGTGCGAGCTGATGTTGTTTAACCAAAGGCCAGCTCTAATCAAGCAGGTGTATAAGAATACGCCTTCTGTTCTTGACTACCTAGTATTTTGCGGCGTATCTAGGATTGTATTATGCAATGTGTTTTTTCCTGTCTTGAAGAGGGTGGGAGTGAATCGAGGGAGATTTTGCTGCTATTTCTAGTACGTAGAATGATCACATAGAAGCACTTCCGCTGGCCTAAGGTTGTCGTTTACACGAGCCTCTCAAGAAATACACTATTTATAATGCGGATACCACCTGAGAAAACACCTGAATCAGTTATGCGAAGCTCAGAGATCAGCCACTAAAAATATTGCTAGTACTAGAGCAGCAATTCTTTGGCTTGATTAATAAAGAACATCACTCGCGAAATTTATTTTGGAGATCAAAAGATGAAGAGATAATTCTGAACAGAGCATCAACGTGTAGAAATAGCTCAGTTTCAATACAATTTCTCCTTCTTAAATGAGTAAAAAAAAAAAATTTTTTTAAAAAATCTCTGCCATATTTTCCGACCCACTTCAATTCAGAATAAAAATTTTGAATTAATTTCAACTTGCCGCCACATATCCAAATTCCTTCTCATTAAATCAAATCACAAGGAAGACTCCATTGATGCATGCAGTATTATAATAAATAATATTTGACATCAGTGGTTATGTAGCCGATTTATGATATTTGATGCTGTTCAAAAGTTTCAGCTGCTATCAGTTACGCCTTTCAACCTAATAATGAATATAAATGACCGAACAAAGACAGAGATGGCTGCAGGGAAAGCTTTAAGTATGGCTTTGGTACGATAATCTCTGTCTTTCTCTCTCCCTTTCGTTGTATCTTTCTCTCTGTAATACGTACCCGTGCACACACTCGCGTGCGCGTAGACACGCAGAAACACACAATGTATGTAAATATATGTGTGTATGCTTATGATAAATGTAAAGTACACATGATTACGTATAATCCGATCCATGGTTTCGTTCAATGGGTCTCTTGCTAGATTGTACACAACAGATATTTTCTTTTTACATGTCTTAGATGATGAAGGACAGCATGACTCATCTTTTACAGGGCTACCGAAACTGGTGGAAGGACCGTGTCCTTAAACCAGAGACCAGACTCTAATGTTTGCTGCGGCGTGGACTCTGAGGAAGGAGGTGTTAAGCTGGAGGATGGATTAAGTTTCTAAGAACCGCTATGCTTACTCTGATGTTCTTCCACATAGGTTCTGTCCATAAAAATTTCACATCGCGAGGCTTTGGACTATGATAGATGACATTTATCCAAGGCTTCGTGAAGTGGGATAAGGTTCAAAAGTAACGAACTTCTTAAGCACACAGCCATGACAAAAAATTTAATTAATAATGTTTTAAATTGCACTCACTATGCATTCAGGTAATCACCGGTTCTTTGATGTCAATTGCTAGTGTTGGTAGGCCAGCAGAAATGAAGTCAGGACCACACTTTTATTTACTAAGAAACATTTCAAAAATATGAAAAAAAAAAAAGGAAAAAGAAAAAAACCGAGACAAAAGAGGGTGCAAAACAGCGGAAGTCAGAGAGGGAGGGGCGATGGGCCACATGCCCCAGAACAAGTGGGGTGCTCGGCCGCGCCCCGCGGTAATGACCACGGTTACGTTGTTGCGGAGAATGGCCAACGACACTCGGTGGAGCAAGAACTCTAACTCGCGGTGTTCATTTCTCCGACTGGCCGCCGTTATCCCTATTTTGTGGAGGAAATCGGTAGTACGGGGCACTAGAACACCTGACGTCTCGACGGCGACCAGCATGAATTGATAGCAGCCGTTCAGGATCCTGCACTTATTAAATTATGGCTTCAATATCGCGGTATCTGCCGCAAACTCCGGTGCCGCCGCCAGTAGAAAATCATTTTGAAGTTCATAGATAATGTTTTGGAAATGTGTCGATGGATTAAAAAAGGTAATTTCTTTTGCTTAAAACTGAAACAGGGTGAGCACAGTATTTCGAGCTATTTCTAAATGTAGGCACCTTGTCGGATCTTTTTTAAAACGGGGGCCACATTTTTCATTAACGAAACACTTTGAAACTTGGAACACTGGTAGAATGTGTCATATAAAACATCTTTTTCTCTTAGTCTTCTTAAAAAAAAAAGAAATTCATAAGTTATTCCATGTTAAAGTTGTCGTATTTCTGTAATTTCAACCAATCACTGACGTCCATTCAGCCGATATACATTAAGTGCCGACTACATAAACAAACGATTCTGAAACAATTAACCCTAACCCTAACCCTAGGGTTAGGGTTAGGGTTAAAGCAAATTTAAAATGAAAAAAGCAAATAAAACGAAGGTATGGAGATTAAATACGCTTTACATCGCTTAATCAGCTAAAGGAGTAAATGTAAAGAACTGAATACTTGTCAGTGATTGGTTGAAATTATCGAAATAAGACAATTTTTTACATGAAATAAATTCGAATACAAAAATATTTTTCTGTTCTATAACACAAAATAGATAAGTATACGAAGTTTGAAAGTCTTTCCGTACCAAAAACACTACGTAAAACATTAATGAAAAATGTGGCCCCCGTTTTAAAATAGATCCACCTTGTCTAATACTGATCATGTAAAAGGCGGCGAGCTGGCAGAAACGTTAGCACGCCGGGCGAAATGCTTAGAAGTATTTCGTCTGTTTTTACGGTCTGAGTTCAAATTCCACCGAGGTCGACTTTGTTTTTCATCCTTTCGGGGTCTATAAATTGAGTACCAGTTGTGTACTGGGTCGATCTAATTGACTGGCTCCCCTCCCCCTAAATTTCGCGCCTTGTGTTTAGAGTAGAAAAGAATATTGGTCACGTAATGTAGTATCTCCTGTATTTCTTGAATTTTCAAATATATCCCGAAAGTGCTTTGGGGTTTGTTCCCCAGATGTCGCAATGGAATGTGCCGTTGTGGTAGAACTGGTGATTTTTAAAGAAATGTTCTTTGAGTTTCACATAGCTTGTTGCTATTAATGGCGAATAAATTCTATATTTCAGCAATTGTATATCAGCTACTTTCACAGTTTATTTACATTAGGGCACGAAATAATACTTTAGATGTTCAGCGTGCAAGTTGTTGCTTATCTCTATGCGGTTTCTGCTGAGTTATCCGTGACATTTGTAACCATTCCAGAACTATTTTCAGACTAGGGAGAGAAAATGCCTTGCGATATTGGTTTTTGTATAAATATCATAGTTATACTGTTTAACATTTTAACTAGCGACAGCTCTATTTTTCAAACAGTTGCTTGTCATTATTGGTGAATATATGATTTATTCTTGAGATCAATTGCGCGCCTTGCAGTGCTATGCGTTCCTGTTAAAGGTGGTTTCATCGGAAGACAATATACATATCTTCTTGATCATGCTTATAGCAACATGCTTAATGACATTCGAAATGTCTTTAAAATGTATGTAGATATATATACTGTGGTGCTATTTGGTTTCTTAAAGAACTCGTAGAATTTCGAGTTTAGTTTAAGTGCTATACCAAAGAGGTTAGTATCTTAAAGTTCGCTTTGAATGTCATCAGGATTTGTTGAAGGTTGTAATTATTCGTTTCCTGAAGGTATCGGTTGCATGCCCATCCGCGCTATTCGAGACTCTACTCCCTCATCTCAATACAGGTCATTAAAATATCTCACTGATAAGTCCGCCGGTTTCAGCTCAATCAAAGCGACCCATAGTGACATCGAAATCATAGTTTTGCTTTTCGTATTCCAGAAAGCGTCTTTACTAAAAAAAAGGAGTGATCTCCTAACATGCATGGAATTCTGCAGGTCGCCTTGTGGAAATTCCATGGTCTTTTTAGAAAATGATATCGGCTTTTGGAAAGATAAGAGTTAACGATATATTGGATAAATTTGCATTCTTTTTTTGTCTTTATTTTTTTCAATGCCATTAAACAATATAATAACTCACGTTATGTTATTCCATAGATTCACATGCGTAAATTGCTTTCTTCAGCGCTTACTTTCTCTAAGATCATTTTGCAAACCATACGCAAATCACATTTGGCAGGTGTTTATACAAATGAGTCAACATTTGATTGAGTTCTCGAAGTTGTTTTTGTGGTGTCATTCAGTGTGATGAAATATGGTGTTTTAGCAAAGCATTTAAGTTTGTCTTTAATGTTATGTTTTATGACAACGCGTTGTCTTTCCATGTTGATTTCATTGTACACGTTTCTGTTATTTTTTTTCTTCCTATTTGTATGGATGCTGTTCTGCGTGAACTTGTAAATGTCTTTGCATATCTCGTATAAACTCCTCGTTGTTTCTCAGCGAATAAGAATACGTTTTCTTAAGTTGTTATTGTTGAAAATCGAGTCTACTTGGAACAAGAAAGTGTTATTTCTGTTTTAAAATCCTTCATTCTTTACTTAACTAAACTTATTTCATAATGCAACTCATTCTTTACACACGCAAACACACACATTCCACATACATACAAACGAGCAGTCACATAATACATACATACACACATGCACACACAAATACATGCATACATACATACATACATACATACATACATACATACATACATAATGGTTGTCCATTCGTGATCAAGGAAAACCATTACTGATTATTTCTCTTGCAACACGTCAGTAGTACCCATGCATAGGGTTATTGCACTCGCGGTTGGATTCACCCGGCTTCCTTGCTCGCCGCGGTGCCTTCCAGGATCTTCCAGACATATATTATGGCATATCTTTCTCGCCTACGCCCTAAGGAATAGAGTCTTAATCTCTTGAGTCTTTCCCAATAGTTTATATGCTGCATAGAGGCTATCTTCTTCGTGTAGCTTCGTTGGATTACCTCAAGTTCTGAGATTAATTTGACACTGGTTGGTGACCATAGCTGAGAGCAATAGTCAAAGTGGCTTAGGACAAGTGTTCTCCAGAGGACCATCATGGTTTCCTGATCTCTTGTTCTAAAAGTTCTAAGAATCCATCTAGTCAGCTGCATGCATTTCATTGCCAATTTGGCTACATGCACATGGAAGGATGCATCATTACTCTTGTAAATGCCCAGGTCTTGCACTGACTGTGCCTCTGGGATTGCAATCCCTCCAGGTCCAGTGTATTTAATGGGTATTGCATTTAGTTTTGCATGCCGATAGCACAAGGCTTGAAACTGCATGCTATTCTTTTCAGCCCACTTGTATATTTCATCCAGCTCACATTGCAGGTGCATAGTGTCTTCAGGGTTCTGCATTACCTGTGAGACTTTTGTATCATCTGCATAACTTGTGATCGTGACTCTGTGTGTGGCTGAAGGCATGTCTGAGAGGGCCATTATGAACAGTAGTGGTCCCAAAAACAGTGCCTTGCAGAACACCGCTCACTATTTGCGTGTCATTGGAGGTGGCCCCATTGGCTACTACCACCTGACTTCTATCCTTCAGAAAGTTATGAAGCCATTCTCCCAATTTTCCAACTATGTCGAAATCACGCAGTTTGTGACATATCATTCCATGATCGACTTTATCAAAGGCCTTTGCAAAGTCGAGATATATCACTTTCACATTTCAGTGGTTGAACAGCTGTTTTAGCACCCAGTAAGAGCTGAGTCAGGCGGATTCTTCCTGGTCGGAAACCATGTTGGGTGTCCGATATATATATATATATATATATATATATATATATATATATATATATATATATATATATATATATATATATATATATATATATATATACTGTTTTAAAATGTTTCAGCTTTAAAGCTGCGGTCATGCTGGAGCACCACCGTTGACTGAGCTACACCATTACTTGGAACATCCTGTAAGATGTGGCATTTGATCAATGAGGGAGTTTTATGCTGCTACCCTCATCTGTGTTTCTTGCCGTGAGGTAGGCTCGTCTGGAACTCGTAATAGGAAGAGGTTCAGTTTTGCTTTAAAAACACCTACATCCACACCATTCAGGTCTCTCCGGTATTTTGAAAGGATATTAAAGAGCTGTGGGCCCCTGAAGCCCAAGCTGTTGCAGTATCTGGTCCTGTATTTTGATGGCGATGCTGGGATTTTTGGCACTATGCAGTGGCGCCCCGTTCTGTAGTTTGAATAACTATCAATGCCAAAGTTTGGTACAAGGCCTTCTAAGATTTTCCAGATGTGTATCACTGCATATCTCTCCCGCCTTCGTTCCAGGGAGAAGAGTTTTAACTGTTTCAGTCTTTCCCAGTAGCAGACATGTTGCATTGAGACGATTTTCTTAGTGTAGCTTCGTTGGATTGCTTCGAGTTCCGCTGTTGATTTTTTATTGTGTGGAGACCATAGTTGGGAGCAATAGTCTAAGCGGCTGAGTATGTATATATGTATACCTGTATATATATGTATATCTGTGTATATATATATATATATATATATATATATATGTATATGTATGTATATGTATATCTATGTATGTATATGTATATCTAGATATGTATATGCATATCTATCTATCTATCTATCTATCTATCTATCTATCTATCTATCTATATATATGTATGTATATATTTGTGAGTAGAGTTAGCGGTTATAATAACCAACTAAGAGATAAGATATCCGTATATACTATCGGTAACCGTTACCTATGTTTTCTCTCGGTATAGGTGTGCAGGCATATGACAAAATAATCTTAATGCTAAAGGGTTAACTTTTTTTTCCCTTCTGTCTTTAAATAATAATCCGTCTGAGACCGTCCCTTGTTCTGATACAAGCTTCCGATTTAAAGTGACTTCATGTTAATTTATGTTCCAAACACATACTTTATAATGACAAAGTTATTCTACTAAATTGTCACATGTGGCGTGATGTCAGAATATTTACTACGTCGGGCAAAAATTCTCAGCGGTATTTTTTTTCCCGGCTCTTTACGTGTTGAGCTCAAATCTTACCGAAGTCAATTTTGCCTTTCATCCTTTCGGGGTGACAAACTAAAGTACCATTTAAGCTCTGAAATCAATGTAGTCGATTAGCTGTCTCCTCCAAAATATCAGGCCCTGCTTGAGGCTATTCTTTTATTCGTTTCAGACATTTGATTGCGGCCATACTGGAGCACCGCCTTTTTAGTCGAAGAAATCGACCCCAGTACTTATTCTTTGTAAGCCTTATACTTATTCCATCGATCACTATTGCTGAACCGGGGACATTACGGGGATGTAAACACACCAACATCAGTTGTCAAGCGATGGTCGGGGAGACCCAAGGCTGTAGAAGACACTTTCCCAAGCTGCCACGCAGGGAGTTGGGGACTGAACCTGGAACTATTTGGTTGGGAAGCAAGCTTCTTACCACACAACAATAGAAAGGATTTTACTAAATTTATTAAAATTTAGTAAAATCTTCATTATTTTCAAAATTAACTGAAGCAAAATCAATGTTTTCATCCGAAATCTGATAATGATAGAGTTAACATCATGACCTGACACTATGAATGCCTTTAGCGAGTCTACGTTGTTACAAGCCTCCAGGATAAGTCTCCAGGGTGAGTATTTACATTTCTTTCTTTTCTTTCATTTGTCTCGAAGGCTCTGTGTTTGTGTTTTTTTCTCTGACTAAAAGATAAAAAAAAAACAACTTTTAAATTTGTCCAGTGCCATGGCGAAGAACGAAGAATGTAATCTCTATGGATGTAATCTCTATCCGGTCTTCTCATCTTTAACCCATAATAACCCAGGTTAACCCTGTCAAAATTTTGAAGATAATTACATAAATAGGGATAGCAAGCATACGGAAGCGTCCAGTTAACATTTATTGCAGTCAATAAGCCAAATACAATGATTAAATAAATACAAGCACTATTTTGCGTCCAGTTAACCTTTATTGCAGTAAACAAACCAAATACAACTCTCCTCAAACGAGGACAGTGGGTTAAAATGGGGCGAATTTTCAGGAATACTTTT
Source organism: Octopus bimaculoides (assembly GCF_046866305.1). Lineage (NCBI taxonomy): Eukaryota > Metazoa > Mollusca > Cephalopoda > Octopoda > Octopodidae > Octopus > Octopus bimaculoides. The sequence goes on from NC_142929.1 coordinate 176,960,333, forward strand.
TAGAATAGGAGACTGATATTTATCAGTTTGAGAACTATAAGACTAGACGAGTGGTTCTCAACCATTTTTTGCCCATGAACCCTATTTATTCCTATTTTACTCTGCTGGATCCCCATGTCAAAAAAAAAAAAAAAGTCCTATTATATTTATATAATTAAATATTAATAGAAGTTGTATCTTTTATCTTTTACTTATTTCGATCATTGGACTGCCGAACCGCTAAGTTGCGGGGACGTAAACACACCAACACTGGTTGTCAAGCGATGGAGAGGGAGAAACACAGATAGACAGACACAGACACACACATACATATATACAGACACACACACATACACACGCGTGCACACATACACACGCGTGCACACATACACACACCCGAGTGTGTATGATTGTGTATAGAAGAATATATTAATCAATGAAATTCCAATTTAGTCTGATTTTCACGTTTTATCATTTGCAATTTTTACAATAAACGAGTATTTTCATGTATTACGCAATCATCAGGTTTATGTAGTGACAGGCGTGTTCGACAATTGACAACTGTGCGTGTGTGTTTATATATATATATATATATATATATATATATATATATATATATATATATATATATATATATATATATATATATATATATATATATATATACTAGCTGATGTACCTGGTAATAAATTACCATTAATAAGATGTCTGCTTATAGCCATGAAACATTTTTCGTCAAATTTTGACATTTTTAAAAAAATTAAAATCCATATTAATAGGTAGGACCAATTTGACGAAAAAATGAGCAGAGTCTGGTAGCGAACCCGTGTCGTCGTCATTTTTGTGCATGTGCGTAAAATGACGAAATTTTACGCTTTGGGGCAGATTTCGTCAAATTGATGTCACGACGGCTTGAACGCAAAATGCCTAAATTTTGCCTGAGAAATAAAATGCTCTTACCCAATCAAAACCTGAAACGCTGGGGAATTAAAAAACGAATTGAAATAATAAGTTTTAGCAAATCAAAACAATTTGCATTGAAATGAAGAATTAGCAAATGCTAAATAGATTACCGTTAATAAACTGTCTGTTTATACCCATGAAACATTTTTCGTCAAATTTCGGCATTTTCCGTTAAATTGATGTCACGATGGCTAGTGCGCGAAAAATGCCGAACTTTTAGATTTTTGAAAAATCGATTTTTAAAAAATTCCAAGTGCGTAAGTGATCGCATGGGCATAAGCCCCACCACACGTGTCAAGTTTCATCAAGGTCTGTTGGATAGACTCGAAGAAGTTAAAGTAACAAATTCACAAATACACAAACTTGACATTTATTATTATTATTATTATTGTTTAGTAGTTTTATTTTTATAACGTGCTTTCACTTCACTACCGAGCGCAGCTCTGTGCGCCTTGGGTATGTGCTGTGGTTTGCTGTGGTGCTCTTATGTTTACTGTATTGAAAGTGTTTTGCGTAGAATGTGTGCAGTACCCAGTAGTGCAATTTTCTGTATGTTATATATATTTGTAAGTCCTGGTGTTTTTGTTATGTATTTGTTTGAATATTTTTTTAATTATACCTAAGGCACCTACTATGATAGGAATTGTTTCTGTTTTTAGATTCCACATTCGAGATATCTCTATTTCCAGGTCTTTGTATTTTGAAAGTTTTTCCATTTCTTTTAGAGAAACGTTGTCATCTGCTGGTATTGATACATCAATTAGAAAGCATTTTTTTTCTTCATGATCTTTGACAACTATATCTGGTCTATTTGCCTTAATTTCTCTATCTGTGTGTATTGGCATATCCCAGAGTATGGTTGCTTTCTCGTTTTCTGTGACCTTTTCTGGCGTGTGTTTATACCATTTTTTTTCTGTTGTTATTCCATAGTGTTGGCATAGCTTCCAGTGTATATAGGTCCCAGCTCTGTCGTGTCTGTGAATATATTCCTTCTTAGCCAGGACTAGGCAGCCAGAGATAATATGATTTATTGTTTCTTGTCCATCTCCACATATTCTACAGTTACTTGTTATATTTCTTTTCATTATGTGTTTTTGGTAATTTCTGGTGGGGAGGCTTTGGTCTTGTGCAGCAATTAAAAATCCTTCAGTCTCTGCTTTGAGTCCTGAGCTTCTCAGCCATTGCTGGGATTTTTCTCTGTCTATTTCTTTCGCATTTAGTTTAGCCCAGTATTTACCATGTAGGGGCTTTTCTTGCCATCGTTTTATCATGGTTCATTGCTGTTCTAGTTTTAGTTTGGATTTCATTTGTTTTATAGTTCTTCTTCTTCTTCTTCTTCTTCTTCTTCTTCTTCTTCTTCTTCTTCTTTTTCTTTTTCTTTTTCTTTTTCTTCTTCTTCTTCTTCTTCTTCTTCTTCTTCTTCTTCTTCTTCTTCTTCTCCTTCTCCTTCTCCTCCTCCTCCTCCTCCTCCTCCTCCTCCTCCTCCTCCTCCTTCTTCTTCTTCTTCTTCTTCTTCTTCTTCTTCTTCTTCTTCTTCTTCTTCTTCTTCTTCTTCTTCTTTGTTAGGTAGATTGATTTCTTGTTTGTATTTGTCAGCTTCCTTAAATACTGAAAACAGCTTTTTGTTTTGCTCGTGTTTTGTGGCTATTTGTATTAGTTTCCCTTGCTTTTGGAGTAGGTATTTTTATAGTCCTATGGTGGTTATTTTATAATAGTTTTCTAGCTGTATAAGACCCCTGCCACCTTCTGTGCGTTGTATATATAGCCTTTCTATGTCAGATTTTGGGTGGTGCATCCTATATCCTGTCATCATTTTTCTTGTTTTCCTGTCTATTTTACATAGTTCGTTTAGTGTCCAGTTAAGGATGTTGTAGCTGTAGCTTATAACTGGGACAGCTAAAGTGTTGATACCCATTATCTTGTTTTTAGCATTGAGCTCTGTTTTTAGTATTGATCTAACTCGTCTATAGTACTCTTTCTTTATTTTTTCTTTCATTTGTGTATGTTGTATCCTATCTAGTTCATTGACTCCTAAATACTTGTATGGTTGGCTTTCGTCTAGTTCTCTTATTTCATTGGCTTTATCTAGTGTTATATTGCTGCTTTTAACTAATTTTCCTCTTTTCAGGGTTGCTTTGGCACATTTTTCTAATCCGAATTTCATATCTATTTCCTTGGTAAAGCCGTGTACTGTCTGTAGTAGTGTTTCTAGCTCTTTGTCGTTTTTAGTATTATTATTATTATTATTATTATTATTATTATTATTATTATTATTATTATTATTATTATTATTATTTATGTATGTATGTATATATAGGCACAGGCTTGACTATCTGGTAAGAAGCTTGCTTCCCAACCACATGGTTCCGGATTCAGTCCCATTGCGTGGCACCTTGGGCAAGTATCTTCTGCTATAGCCTTGTGAGTGGATTTGGTAGACAGAAACTGAAAGAAGCCCGTCGTATATATATATGTGTGTGTGTGTGTGCGTGTGTGTGTGTGTGTGTGTATATGTGTGTGTCTGTATTTGTCTCCCTACTATCGCTTGATAACCGATGTTGGTGTGTTTACGTCCCGTAACTTAGCGTTTCGGCAATAGTGATCGATAGAATAAGTATTAGGCTTGGTCAGACCTTGTCCATCTTGTTCTCCCAACAGTCTCGAAGAACCAGAAAGAGAGGAAAAAAGAAAAAAAAAAAAGGACGGGCACTGCCCTTAGTCCTCTCACTTTTTTTTTTTTTTTTTGTACTTGTTACAGTCATTTGACTGCAGTCATGATGGGGCACCGCCTTGAAGTGCTTTAGTCGAACAGATCGACCCCAGGATTTAAAAAAAAAACCTGGTATTTATTCTGTCGGTCTCTTTTTGCCGAACCTCTAAGTTACGGGGACGTAAACACACCAGCACTGGTTGTCAAGCGGTAGTGAGGGAAAACACAGATATAAAAACACACACACACAACGGAATTCTTTCAGTTTCCTATTTCTTTATTTCCACAAGGGGCTAAACATAGCGAGGACAAACAAGGGCAGACAAAGGGATTAAGTTGATTACATCGACCCAGTGCGTAACTGGTACTTATTTAATCGACCCCGAAAGGATGAAAGGCAAAGTCGACTTCGGCGGAATTTGAACTCAGAACGTAGCGGTAGACGAAATACCGCTAAGCATTTCGTCCGATATGCTAACGTTTCTGCCAGCTCACCGCCTTGAATTCTTTCAGTTTCCGCCTACCAAATCCACTCATAAGGTTTTTGGTCAGCCCGAGGCTATAGAAGAAGATATCTGCCCGAGGTGCCATACAGTGGAATTGAACTAGGAACCATGTAGTTGGGAAGCTAGCTTCTTACCACACAGCCACGCCTATGCCTAAAAAAAAAAAAAAAAAAAAAAAAAAAAAAAAATTCTTTT
>NC_142929.1:176969685-176997185 GCF_046866305.1 Octopus bimaculoides
ACGCGCGATGCATCGGTAGGATAAAATTAACCTGTCTCACGACGGTCTGAACCCAGCCCACGTTCCCTGTTAGTGGGTGAACAAACCATATATATATATATATATATATATATATATATATATATATATATATATATATATATATATATATATATACATATATATATATATATATATATATATATATATATATATATATATATATATATATATATATATATACATATATATATATATATATATATATATATATATATATATATACACATATATATATATAGGTCCAGATGGAGGATATGTAAATGGAAGCCTTCCCCCCTTACTTTTTTTTTACGGAAGACAATGTGAAATATTTACTGTAAGGACAACTTTGACTTTTCCATAAAAGTCTTTGTCCTTATAGAAATATTTTTCTTGCAATTTCTGCACCCCCACACAAATCCATCCACCGATCTGGTCGACATCTTCAAAGTCATATCGCGCGTGCAAACACACGTTTTACAGGTGGCAATAATGCCGTTGGCTTTCAAAAATTCCATTTTTCTCTCTGGAGCAAGCTGCTTCAATACTTCTTCAAGTGGTGTACACTGAGCTGGCTTAACTGACGATAGCAGCGGAAAGTGCCGAAACTGACGCGTCAGTCTTAAGAATTCTCGGCCGATATTTTTCGAATAATTATGGTCCCTGTTAGTGTATATGTTTTCATTCATGTACGTTAATTACAGCATTAGAGCATTTTAGCTCTTATTTCTAGCAATGTAGGTGCTTTTTTTTAACACTCTAGTCACATTTAGTGACAATTATAATTCTTCTGTTTGGTGAAACATTGCAACCTGCTGTTTACATTATATATATATAATTCAAACGGCTAGAATGCTTTTGATCATATACCTGCTTGATGAAAGCTGTTCTGAGACTAAAATAATAATAATAATAATAATAATAATGATAATAATAATAATAATAATAATAATAATAATAATAATAATAATAATAACAGTAATAATAGTCAAGACGAAGAGCGCGATTCGATTGTAATAGATATTTTATTGGTTGAACGATATTTCAACAGTAAGTCTGTCTTTGTCAAGTTCAAAATAAAAAGTGATAAAAATTCAAAATCATAGAAGTTTAAACGTAAAGTATGAACGAGAGCAACCGGCGTCCACACGTTGATGGATTGGCATCATCAGTTTTTAAGTTACAATTTTATAACAGGCGAAAAGAAAAAGATAGAAAAAAACCCAGAAAAAAGAATACGACAGAAAAAGGAAAGAAAAAAGAGAAAAAGAAGAATATTTAATCAAACAGTTTTGCATAAATTTGATGATATTCTCCTATCATCTTATTCATACCTCCAGGGCGTGATGTTAATGACCCGCAAACATATTTCTCCTCATACATTCTGAGAAGTGGAAGTGAAGCAGATTCAGAATATTTTCTGAAAATATGCACTTTCAAGTCTTCTTCAAAATTGCAAACGCTTGAAACGAAATGTTCAACAAGTTCTGTCGAACTACTGTTATTGTGCCTGACGTCGAATCTGTGCCCATTAAACCTTTTGTTTAATTTGTTCTGTTGTACAACCAACATAAATCAAGTTGTGTTTCGTGCATTCTGCAGCGTACACCAAATGGGAATCTTTACATGTTCCACCTTCTGTATAAATCATAACATTTCTGTTACTTCTGAACAGGGCTTACCACAATGAACAGGGCTTACTACAATGAACAGGGCTTACCACAATGAACAGGGCTTACCTCTCTTGCGGTTGTTCTTTAAGGTACAACGTGCAGATACTCCAATGTTCGTTTTCTTGGAGTCAGAAATAGAGGTCAATAATTCTCTTATATTCTTATTCTGTCTAAAGGCTACAATAGGCAGCTGAGGAAATATCTGTTTGAAACGAGGATAATTTTTCGCCACATGCAGGTAACTTTCATGCAACGCTTTTGAAATGTCAGCGAAATTTCGATGCCAGCTAATCACTAAAGGAATTCTGTCATCTATTGTATTGTGTTTGCTAAAATTATGCGTGAAGGTTCGACTTTGCTAATCTTAGCTATTTCATTTGCTATTTTCTTTAATCGTGATTCACTGTAACCGCGTTTGACATAATGATATACAAAAGCATTTGCATGTTTCCAGTAATCCCTTATGTCAATACAAATCCGTTTTATCCTCAAAAATTGAGATTTCAGATTTGACCGAATAAGATGATGTAGATGATCGGAGCAGTGGTGGAGATAAATGTGGGATGACGTGGGCTTGCAAAATAACTCTGTCACTATTCTGCCTCCAGAAAACTTCACTTTTGTGTCCAAAAATTCAACGCTAGTTTTTGAAAAACGAGACATAAATTTTATGTTGGACTTAAAGCTCTAGCTTCTAGCATAACAGTCACAGAAATGCAAGAAGTCCATTAAACTATCCTGTGATCCTTCCCAGGCAAAAAATACGTCATCAATGAACCGTAACCAGAGTATTGGTTCATGACCGTGTCTCGAATTTCGTTATGAAGACATTAGCGAAATTAACTGGCATGGTGCAACCCTTCGTCTGGTGGTTAAATCTTTGTCTAAACTTCATTGTGTTACTTTCTAGCACAAACCTCAATAATCTACTGAGAAAATTGTTTGACCGCTTTTGTTTGACCATTTATGCTTCCACCTCTTCATTGTGGTCAATATTGGGATATCAGGAAGAAATATCCATGGTTACCAAAAAAAAAAAAAAAAAACTGTTCTCGACACAGCCTTGATGCTTAAAAAGGTTGATTTTAGATACAAAATCAAAGGTATCCTGAATATAGGAACTTGATCATTTTGCGACGGGGAGAAGAAAGCCATCCAGCCATTTCGAAATTTTGGCCGTGCAACATTCATATCCGCTGCAAATTGAACGCATTAGATGAAATCTTTCGAACTTTTTGTGTATTTTAGGGAGACCATAAAATACAGGCATTCTTCTTTCTGACCGTAAAATCTTAGCTTCGGCATTATTAACGAAATTGATTTCCTCCATTTCCAGAATTATTTTGTCAAGTTCCTCTCTGTAATTGGGGTTTGGATCGACATGTAATTCTTCATATGAAGTTTTGTCATTTAAAACTTCTTCACAAGCCGAAATATACTCACTTTTGTCCATAATTACGATAGCGCCTCCCTTATCCGCTATCTTAATAACAATAGAATCGTTATTAGCTAGACGTCGAAGTGCATAACGTTGGGAATTTGTGAGGTTATTCCAGGACTTCTTTCCGCTTGTTTTAAGGCTTTCTCTAATGCCTGCCTGACAAGATTTAGGAAATTCCAGTAGTGCTTGTGAATGTCCATCCCGAACTTTTCTGGATACCAATTGGGATTCTTTTCAATCCAATTATGCCACATTCGATCATCATCATTTTTTATTTTCAGTAAGCATAGGGTTTTCTGACTCCTCGTTACCAGTTTTTTCAAAAAAAATATTCTTTCAGCTTGTGACGGCGGACAAACTGAAATAGCCCTAGTTTATTCTTGTCGAAATTTTTAGTGCTTGGGCAAAAACTCAGTCCAAGCTTTAAGATTGAGACATCGTCGGGCGAAAGTTTTAGTTTAGATAAATTTATGACCGACTTATTCTCTAGTGTGATGGTTTATCTCGGGCAAGTGGTTTTCAGAGTCTTACTTTCATTAGATTCCTGACTACTTTTGGGGCTTTTTGGGGGGAAATCTTCACTTAAAACACGGAACCTATTGGGTGATAAAATTTGTTCTGAATGTTCATGTGAGAATTTATAATTTTTAGTCGTCTTTCTAGGGGTAATCCATTTCTGGGTGGGTGATAGAAAGTGAATGACTTCTGTCATTCCATCAACGTGTGGACGCTGGTTGCACTCGTTCATACTTTACGTTTAGGTTTCTATAATTTTGAATTTTTATCACTTCTTATTTTGAACTTGACAAAGACAAACTTACTGTTGAAATATCGTTCAACTAATAAAAGATCTTACAATCGAATCGCGCTCTTCGTCTTGACTATTTACCTTTGTGAAGAGTTACGTCAATCCTTTTAAAAATAATAATAATAATAATAATAATAATAATAATAATAATAATAATAATAATAATAATAATAATAGGCTGTTGTAGTTCGCTGGAAGCATTGTGTATTGTTTGTGAAATGTAACGTGTCTGGAATATACAATAATGCAGAGTGAATTATAATAACTGCTATAAATAACTTAATTATTCATAGTCTAATATAATTCGGAATATAAAAATTCCTTTTTCAGATATTGCTAGGAAGTAATGGAATCACTGTAATAATGGTTAATGAAATTTGTCGGAAGCGTCTCTGCAGTGGTCTAACGAAGCTCCTTCCTGAACTCCTCATTAGAAGTGCGTGAGGGCGGTCATGTCATGTGTGTTGGCATATCCGCAGCGCTGCTCCCAAGTTATGTATTATACGTGCATTTTTTTTACATGAGCATGTTACCATCATGTGTGCAGGGTGTCGATGTAGTTAAATAATACAGTGATTGCTAATTTTCAACCTGTTGTTAATTTGGGGTCCTCGTCTGTCTATGAGGATAGCCCCCTTAAATCTTAAATTTCTTATATTTCTGTCATTAGCCTCAATTGTAACTGTTATGTTTTTGTCGGCGTTCGGGCATCTGTCTAGATGTTTTCTGAAGGAGGAGGCTCACGTGTTTAGATGGTCTTTGATGCAAATGTGTAACGGTCTTGTGCTACCCACAAAGAAATTGTTACATTTGTTACATTGAATTCTATATACAACATTTACCCGTTGGCATAAATCTGTGTCACAGATGGGGCGGTTAGCTAGTGTGCATTGATTGCTGTCTCTTGCTAGTTTCTTTGCTAGGTGTCTTCTCAGAGAGGGGCCGGAGTGGACTAGTTGTATGTCTAATCCTTCTCTTCGGATGGCTGTAGCTATTCTCTCGCTAAAATGGGGTGTTTTAAGGAAGCATGTGTTGCTGGGTTTTCTGTGTGTTTGGTGTGTTTGTCGTCTCGGGTACTTAAGCCAATTTACAATGGATATTGGGTACACATTGGTTTTCAATACCTCTAGGAAGCGTGTGATATGGGTCACTTTTTCCTCTGTCCTGTTGCACTTGCTCTGGATGCGTGTAAGTTCATTTCTGACGCATCCTATTTTGGCACCGAGTGGAAGGGCTGAATTGCAGTGAACAAACATATGTCTACTGGCTGCTTTCATGTAGAATTCGGTGTGGATCACTCCTTCCATTATTTTCAATTGGAAGTTGAGAAGCGATAGGAATCCAGTGCTGTCGGGATGGTCTATAGTGAACCGTATGTTTATGCCTATGTCGTTGATGTAAGCATGAGGATGTCATCTACGTACCTGGTGAAGAAGGCACATGAGTGGCAGATGTTGAGTGCTCGGCGGAGACTTGTTGTCTGCTTCTATGTGTGATTATTGAAAGAGAAGTAGGTGTTGTCTACGATGATGGACAATAGTTGATGTGTATCAGTTGCATGAGTCCGAAGCAGTGGATGTCGGACGCTAGTATGCAATCAGTCAATAGGTTGACAGCGACCAGCAAGTTCGAGGGAGGGAGTAAATCGATTACATCGTCTCCAGTGCTCAACTGATACTCAACTCTGAAAGAATGAAAGGCATAGTCCACCTCGGCGAAATTTGAACTCGAACGTAAAGATGGACGAAATTCGCCAAGAATTTTGCCCAGTATGCTAACGATTCTGCTAGCATTAGCCATTACATTCCCGCGCCACCAGTTCGCCATCACAACTCTCATCATCAACACTACAATCAGCATTACCAGCTTCACTACTATGATAGAGTTAGTCAGTCGCGCAAGAAAACTTGTACAAACGAGCATTCACCTTTCTTAGTATGCAAAAATACACACATACAATTTAATTGAACTAGACCTATTGTTTTGAACTACAGATGTAGTTGGGTCGGTGGAGGACGATTTAAGTACATTATAAATACATGATTATATACACACTATTCACATAGACACTCACACACAATTATAGAAACATATAAGTTAAAAGCAAGCGTAAAGTTATGTTATAGGGTTGCAGATAGATGACAGAGTCGATGTACCTATCGGAGAAGGACCGACATTTCGGATTATGTCATCAGCAGCTGGTACTGTGTCTATGCCCGAAATATTTCAGTCATCATAAATTCAGTTTACCTAAGTAATAATTTCTTTTAGTGTTTCTCTTAAAATAAATGCAGTTGTATATTTATATATTTTGTGTCAAGCAAAGTGAGATAATTCCAATCTCATCAGCAATACTCTCCATGGTTACAATACACGTACAAATGTAGATACACTCCCATGCACACGTACACACACACACGTCAGGCAATGAACAGAAAAAGAAGACAATGCAGGAGGGGAAAATGTTGTATTAGTTTAAGGCTTAAAAGAAGGGGAAGAGCCTTGGCGCTTCGGACATAAGTCCTTTACCAGAAAAATAGAAGACTGAGAAAAGGTGATTGGGGAAAAGAAGAGAAAAGGGTTAGGGGTGAGATGGGAATGCAGTTTTATGGGGGGAGTTCAGAAGGGAGGAGGTGGGGTGATGTGTGCATATATAGGAGAGTGTCCACGTATGGAGATAAGCAGAAGGGGAGGTGTGTGTATGGTAGTATGGGGGGTGGGTATTTAAAAATAGATATAATAAGAATATTTTTTTTACTGGACTGTTTTATGTGTCTAAGTATTTTAGATGCGCTATTGGTAATAAAGATTATATAAAGTTTGGAAGATCAATTGGCTATAATATTTCACCCCAAATATATGAAGCATTGTATCAATGTTGGGAATCAATATTTACGAAAAATTGTGGCCGAACATTCTTCGATATGCACAATGGTTGTGTTTTGGTGCTGTTGAATAAAACAAAGTTATAGGATTTTTATTGATAAAAAGATTTCAGTGAATTTATTCATGTCTGGTGAAGTCTATTACGATCCACATACATGATTCACGTTTGCAAATACTTATAAGAGGAGTGAGATGTAATAACATTTCCAAAAGATTAAGTAGGAATAAATCATTGATGTCAGAAGAGTTTGAGAAGGTAAGCTTTTCTATTTTTATAGAAAACTATTTTTATTTCTCTAGAAAAACTTCGTATGACAGAGATAAGGAACGGCTTGGATAGACAGAGCCCCTTTAGGGAGCAGTTTCACTAGATATTCATTGCATCAACACAGTCAATGACTTTGCTCATATCGTGAGTAACAACTTGGCTTTCACGAGCTTTTCAAGCGCAAGCAACAATTAATTGTATGACGTAAGAAAACAAACAAATGTTTAATTAATCTTGTCACTGAATAGGTAACAGAACATCATCACCTTTCAGGTTTGGAAGTGCGCACGGCAGGCTGGTTGTTAGTGCTGGTAATATGAAATGTTGCCTTTCTTGGGGATGTGGGTACACAGTCATGCGCTAGGGTCTATCTATCTATCTATCTATCTATCTATCTATCTATCTATCTATCTGTGGCTATGGCGAAAGAATGTGTATGGTGGACGCGTCTGAAAGGTCTAGAGACAAAGACTTTCCTCTCTGGGCAATCTCTCATCAACTTCTTCAAGTATCACCTGAAGAGGAAGTTGAGAGTAGAAAGGGAAGTCTTGTCTAGTGAATGCTTCAAAAAAAGATGGGTGAATGTAGCAAGGATGGCACGTGTGAACGACGGAGCCATCTTGAGCATAACCCTATGAACAAGAAAAAAAATAAAACAAAAAGGCAAAAGAGAGTCACTTACTGTTATAGTTTCTTCAATGAGAATATTGACCAAGGTTACCGTGGTCTTTTCCGTGGGCTTTTCCTTCCACGGCTAAACCTAAACTGTCCTCCCCTCTTTTTACACGAGAACATTACTGTGTGATACACGATCCCTATTGATCGGCCTTTCCTTTTCTTTTTTTTCGATCCCTTTTGATCGAACTGCCCCTTTTTCCCTTCCTACGATCCCTTTTGATCGACACCACCAATTTTTTTTTTTTTTTTTTTTTTTTCCTTCCTTCCCCCTCCCAAAAAGAAAAGCTCTACATTGTATTTGTCCCATCTTCGTTGAGCCCTGTGTGGCTAATAAAAGAAATGTATCTATCTATCTGTCTGTCTGTCTACAATTATATATATATGTATATACAAATATATATATATATATATATATATATATATATATATATATATATATATATAAATGGAACAAAAGCGCAATAGAGGACGTATGCATATATATATATATATATATATATATATATATATATATATATAAATATTTCTATGTATATTTTTATATATATACATACACATGTAAAAATAAAAAGGTATATATATATACTTACATACATGCATATATATATATATATATATATATATATATATATATATATATATATATATATATATATATGTATGTATTTATGTATATATATATATATATATATATATGTATATATATATATATATATATATATATATATATATATATATATATATATATAATGTGAGAGAAAGAAATAGGGAGAGAGCGAGGGAGAGAGTGAAATAGAGAACGAGATAGAAAGATAAAGAAAGAGAAGAAAGAGACAAAGATGGAAAATGAGAGAAAATGCGAGAAAGAGAAAGCGAGAGCAGGCGCGAAAGAGGAACAGATTGTTTGAGTAGGAATACTGTCTAGACCGGTTATTTTTATGGGCTTAAATGATCGAAATCTGACACTTTTTTAACATGTGGTCTCATAACACGGCTATTATTCATATTTTCGACTTGCTCTTTGTTAAAAACAAGCAGGAAACATTCTTAGCTTTTGATCTTTGTTATCTGAAATGTTATTCAGGATTTTCTTTTATTGTAAATAAATAAATAAGTGAACAAAACAAAGCAAAAATCCCTCTGTAAAACAGAGACGTCGTGGAAAGCTGAGTCGTGGTGTCCTGCTTTTGTAAGACAATGCACCAGCACACCCAGCACGTGAAATTTTACGGTAAATACGCGACTTTGGCCTCGAATCGGTAGACTGCCCACCTTACTCTCCTGACTTGGCTCTCTCTTTCTAAAAACCGAAGAAACATCTTAAGGGAACGAAATTTCACTCCGTTTCGAAAGTGATCGCTGCTACAGAGTTCCTGGTTGGAGGCCCAACCTTCCGAGTTCTTTTTTCAGCAAAGCTGAAGAACCGCTGCAATAACTGTATGAACCTGAGAAGGGGATATGTTGAATAAAATTGTGACAAATTTTGATATTCTTTCATTCTTTTATTCTTTTATTGTTTCAGTCATTTGACTCTGGCCATACTGGAGCACCACCTCGGTCGAACAGTCGACCCCAGGACCTATTCATTGTAAACCTAGTACTTATTCGATCGGTGTCTTTTGCCGAACAGCTAGTTACGGGGACGTAAATACAGACACAAAGACACACACACACACACACACACACACACACACACACACACACACACACACACACACACACACACACTTTTTTCAGTTTCCCTCTACCAAACCCACTCATAAGGCTTTGGTCGGCCCGAGGCTATAGTAGAAGACACTTGCCCAAAGTGCCATGTGACAGGACTGAACCCGGAACCATGTGGTTGGGAAGCGAGCTTCTTACCACACAACCACGACTGATCCTTCTTTATTTTTTATGGCATCTCCCTTTATGGTATCCGCCTAACCATTTGGTATCCAATACCTTTTTTTACAGTATCCAGAATTAGCAAGTAAATCACCGCTTGCCAGTCAACGAAGGACCCTTTACGCCTTGAAGGGTTTAGTCCAGTGTTTTTCAACCGCCCTCCATGTGATCCTTGGGGTTCTATATAAGATTTTGTTGTTAAATATTTATCTGCATTAAATTGATTACACTTCAACACTATCTATCTATCATTCTATTTCTTTCTCTTTTTCTCTCTCTTTCTCTCCCTCTCTCTAGCTATCTGCGTGCGTGTGTATATAAATATATATACATATTTTCGTGCGGGTGACACGTAAAAGCACCCACTACACACTCTGAGTGGTTGGCGTTAGGAAGGGCATCCAGCTGTAGAAACTCTGCCAAATTAGATTGGAGCCTGGTGTTGCCATCCGGTTTCACCAGTCCTCAGTCAAATCGTCCAACCCATGCTAGCATGGAAAGCGGACGTTAAACGATGATGATGATGATGATGATAATATATATATATATATATATATATATATATATATATATATATATATATTTATATATATATATATATATATATATATATATATATATATATATATATATTATATGCATACATATACGATGGGCTTCTTTCAGTTCCTGAATACAGTATCCACTCACAAGGCTTTGGTCAGTCAAATCGTCCAACCCATGCTAGCATGGAAAGCGGACGTTAAACGATGATGATGATGATGATGATGATAATAGATATATATATATATATTTATATATATATATATATATATATATATATATATATGTATATATATATATATATATATATATATATATATATATATATTATATGCATACATATACGATGGGCTTCTTTCAGTTCCTGAATACAGTATCCACTCACAAGGCTTTGGTCAGTTCGGGGCTATATTAGAAGATAATAGCCTAAGGTACTACGTTGCGGGTCTGAATTCGGGATCCATATGGTTGCAAAAGAGCTTCTTAACTACACAGCCTTTGCCTGGACGAATGCTTCATTAGTTTGCTGTGCAGAATTCAACTCCGTCCGTGGATATGTACGGCCATAGCAGATGTTTTATCCTGTTAGTCTCTTATCTACGAAGTTTCGTTCCCAGAAGTCAGCTGGAAAGATTCTGGCATCAGTGTTCTGGGACAAAGACGGAGTACTCCTCATAAAATAACTGCAGTAAAAGCAGAAATGTCGTGGAAAGCTGAGCCATGGTATCCTGTTTTTGCAGGACAATGCACTAACACACACAGCACATGAAAGTCTACGGAAAATACACGACTTTGGCTTCGAATCGGTAGACTACCCGCCTTAATCTCCTGACTTAGCTCCTTCTGATTATCACCTCTTTCCACAACTGAAGAAACATCTCAAGGGAACGAAATTTTGCTCCTATTCAGGAGTCATTGCTGCGACAGATACCTGGTTGGATGCCCGACCTTCCGAGTTCGTTTTACAGGGTTTAGAAAATCTGAAGAACCGCTGCAATAACTGTGAATCTGAGAGGGTAATATGTTGAATAGTCATAATTAACTGATCCGCCTATATTTTCTGTTATCCAAAGCTAGGAACTTTTCAGCAACCCCTAGTAGTTATTCAAAGACAGGTGCTCATGTTTGAACCATAATATCGATCCTCAGTCACCTTCGACGAAAAAAGTGTGATATTACACAGGGAGAAGAAATATTTTAAAGTTTCATTAGAGAATGTAAGCAAAGAGTCTTCTCGCGGCAAAATATTCCGTCTTTTTTAAAGAACTGACCTTGACTGACAACACGCACCCAGGCGGGTTCATGCGTACATGGTCACAGACATATGCATGTATACATGCACACGGGAGCGTTCGCATAAAAATAACATTACTTAACCACAAACACACACACACACGTACTCTCTCTTTCTCTCTCTTTCTCTCCCTCTCTTTCTCTCTCACACTTCCTCTCTCTTTCTCTCTCTCACTTCGTCTCTCTCGCACGCACGCACGAACGCGCACACACACACACACACATACACACATTTGGAATTGGTTACCAGCTGTTTCGAATACACACATAGTCATACACTCGTACCCATACACACATAGACACACGTGCACGTACACATACATATATACAAAAAGATGGATACAAACAGACACACAACACAAACACACACAACAAACAAGCGTATAAATGCATGACATTGACCACAAGTACTTTCAGGTGGGGAGCAACAAACACACACACACACACACATGCA
Source organism: Octopus bimaculoides (assembly GCF_046866305.1). Classification (NCBI taxonomy): domain Eukaryota; kingdom Metazoa; phylum Mollusca; class Cephalopoda; order Octopoda; family Octopodidae; genus Octopus; species Octopus bimaculoides. Next base: position 176,981,638 of record NC_142929.1, read on the forward strand.
TGCACACACACACACACACACACACACACACACTTGAACATGTGTTTACATGCAGACACGTTCACATATTTATTACCCAAAACCAGTAAACTTTAAAAGCTGTTAACTCTTTATTGATTTATGGCGAACGTGAATTCCATGGCATCGATTAGCATATAAAACTACACTATTAAACCAAACATGAAATCAATTGGATCAGAAAAAAAAAAAAATTGAAAAGTGGCAGCCAAATAGAATAAATCCATTAATATATTTGCACATCTCTGCGCTATTGAATAAGCAAACAAATGATCAAAATCAATCTTAACAACCATGTAGAGGAGGCATGTATAGAAAAGATCGACATCTGCTATTACGTTTTCTTTTTTTTTCCGTAAGTTTTGTCTACGTCCTGTAGCTCGATCGTTGTTACTTACCAAGATATTCAGTGGAATGCGTGGTATAGATGCATTATAAACAGATAGCCGCAGCGAACAAATACCGGCAGTATGGAGGCTGGGCAGATGGATGAGAGAGGGGTAAGACAGATAGTTAGATAAACTACACACACACACACACATACACACACACACACACAAACAAACACACACACACACACACACAAACAAACACACACACACACACAAACTCAAACACACACACACACACACACACACACACACAAACATACACACACACAAACTCAAACACACACACACACACACAAACTCAAACACACACACACACACACACACACACACACACATACGGTTATCAATTTGTGTTGCAAGATTCCTGATGTGAAATCGTGTGTTGAAACCGATATTGTTGTATTTCAGGATGGTCATTTTTTTCTTTTTTTGTTTTTGCCAAATAAACACACGCACTATATATTTTCCTTCACTCGTTTATTACTGTTCGTATTGTATTGTTTTAACTCATGCCCATTGTCCGGAAATCTTTCGTTACACATCTGTGACCTCTCTAAGAATGGAATAAGTGGAGCAAGAACACACACGAAAACGAAAAGTGTCACTGAAGAGGTCACAGATGTGCGACGAAAGATTTCCGGACAATGGACATGAGTTAAAATAATAAAATAAGAACAGTAATAAATGAGTGAAGGAAAATATATAGTGCGTGTGTTTATTTGGCAAAAAAAATGACCATCCCGAAATACAACACACACACACACACACACACACACACACACACACACACACACACACACACACACACACACATTGTTTCAGCTTTAAAACTCCTCTGGTATTTGGCATTTGGTGAATGAGGGAGTTTGATGTTGCTGCCCTCATCTGTGTTTCCTGCTTGAGGTAGGCTCATTTGTGACCGGAGGAGATCCAGATTTGTTTTGAAGACACCAACATCCAGACCATGCAGGTCTCTCAGGCATTTTGGGAGGATATTGAAGAGCTGTGGGCCCTTGAAGTCCAAGCTGTTGTAGTATCTGGTCCTGTAATTTGATGGTGATGCTGGAATCTTTGGCACTATGCAGTGGTGACCCATCCTGCTGGTTGTGTGACATTTTTCAATACCAAAGTTTGGTACACGGCCTTCCAAGATTTTCCAGATGCATATCACTACATATCTTTCCCGCCTTCGTTCTAGGAAGAGGAGTTTCAATTCTTTCAGTCTTTCCCAGTAGCTGATACGTTGCATTAAGACAATTTTCTTTGTGTAACATCGTTGCAACAGCTGAATATTCATACATCGTCTTGGACGGGAAAGTCCATCATATATATATATATATATATATATATATATATATATATATATATATATATCTGTAAATATAATATGTGACAATTATACGGTAGCCATGATAAAACTCCGAGTTTCGGATGTCGAGGCGGAAACTCACGCGCCATCTCTTCATCGAAAACAATGCTTGATGGCCCGATAACTGAAGAGATGGCGGCATGGGTTTCCGCCCCGACGTCCGAAACTCGCCTTTATAGCGAAACAGAAGGTAAAGTACAGAGACTAACAAAGAAAAATACACGAACAGATGCACGTGCACACGTACATATACACACATGTTCTTTCGTACTTTTAAGATTCATAATATTAGTCTCCGTCAAAGTTACCTTGAAATCAAATTATGATAAAGTTAACATAATCTTTTATACTTCTAGGGTTGCTACAACCTGGGATTTAGAACTGGTGAAACCCTAAGCAATATAAAGCTTTTGGAGGACCAGTTGATAAAAATATACTGCAGGAAATGTTACAAAAATTAAAATTATATACTTTTTAATTATTTTGAGGCCTCTGCGGGTTATGAGACCCAACGCTGTACTTTATTTAGCTCAGATTTAAATCTGTCACTGCGTCGGAATTAATTAACTGTTGAAATACGAGGGTCAATTTAATTTCCTGTTCGTCCTATCATGAAACCTGTGAACTGTACCAATGTTAGGATTCAATATTATGTTGATATTTTGAAGTTATGAAGAGAATCTCTTTTACAAACACCAGAAAGTAGCAGCTGATATGATAGATCAATCTTTCAAAGTGACGTTATAAATTATACATTCTATTTCCATTATTGAGTACTTTTTCTCATGTTTGTCAGTACTGACACACATATATGTATGTCATTAAGTCAGTTTTATTTCAAGATTTCTTGGCAATAGAGAAAGAATCGGTTCCTAACCTAGATCAAAGGCTCCTTCATTGGAATTCCAATATCAGCAACAAGGTATTTATGTACGTACGTATTTATGTACGTACGTATTTATGTACGTACGTACGTACGTATGTATGTATGTATGTATGTATGTATGTATGTATGTATGTATGTATGTATGTACGTACGAATACGTGCAGATTTGTATATTTTGTTTTATGTATGTCTTCTCATGCATAGACTTGCATATCTAGATATTCTCATATATACTTAAATGATAAACTTCTGGTAAGTTTTACAGAATTTTACAGTTTCAGCGATCAGTAGTCTTCAAATCAGTTTTCTTCTTTTAGGTTTTGATAAGCTTAATTTCTCAAGATTGGTATTTAGGCATTGTGTTACATATCCCAGTGCCCCAATAATTACAGGTATAAACCTGAACTTGTAACCTGGAGAGAGTAACTGCAGATTTCTCAATAGTTCAGCGTAGGTATCCCCTTTTCACTGATCTTCAGCTTTATTTTAACATCCGCTGGGCAGCTGATTTCCACAACTGTACACAGTTTCTCTGTCTTAATTTTATCAGATCTATTGTGTTTACATTTAATGAAGTTTTCACTGAGACATTCCACTAGTACTCCTTTGTATGTATGTATGTATGTATGTATGATTTTTCTTTCATTTTAATTCAAGTTCTTCAGCGGAATTAGAATGTGTATATTTGTTGTATTGAAGACATGATTATGTTGTAGTTTTAATTCTTTTATTAGACTTATTTTCTTTTTTTCATATGAAAATATGAACCCTTGCAGTTCGTTTGGAACAATAACATATTAAAATCCATCATAACCGCAACGTTTCTAAACTTCCACAATATCCTTAGGATGTAAAGTGTTATCAACGCCTGTAAGTGTCTAGTTTTATGGTACACAAATGCGATTTCTATAGATCTTGTTGTCGAATTTGCTTTTATGCATAGACGTTTTCACCGGTATTTGAAAGTTGATTGTTAAATTTATACATAGTTGACTACATGTTTATTTTCATTGTGACGTGTGTGTGCTTGTGTGTACTCTAGGCACAAGGCCCGAAATTTTTTGGAGAGGGGCCAGTCGATTAGATCGACCCTAATACGCAACTGGTACTTAATTTATCGACCCCGAAAGGATGAAAGGCAAAGTTGACCTCGGCGGAATTTGAACTCAGAACGTAGCGACAGACGAAATACCGTTAAGCATTTCGCCCGGCGTGCCAACGTTTCTGACAGCTTGCCACCATTGCGCTACGAATAATGTTTTATCATTAGTCGTCTATTTTTTGCTCTATATTGTAGATGTATTTTCTACTATCTTCCAATCTAATTTATAATATTAAGCATACTGTGTTAGAAGTGCTCATTGTTCTTACAGAGCACAGTGATTTTACGAGTGGGTGTTGTACTTGTAATGATTGAAAGAATCACGAGGTTTATATCTTTCATTTTACAATCGAATTAATAAATCTTGGGAGACATTTGTACCTTATTCTCGGGTACATCTGTTCATGGTTTCTTGATAAGGATGATTTTGGTTTTAGTATTATAATAGTGTATTATTAGTTCCAAACGATATGTAATGGATTCTCATACGAAAATATTAAAAAGTCATACTAAAAATGGGAAGCTAGAACATAGATGCAAGCGTGACTATGTGGTTAAGAAACTTGCTTTGCAAACACGTGGTTTCGGTTTCAGTCTCAATGCTTGACACTTTGGCCTAGTGACTTTTACTATAGCTCAGGGCCGACCAATGTCTTGTGAATGAATTTGGTTGACGGAAATTGTGGAAGCCTGTCATATATATATATATATATATATATATAATTTTTTCACTTGTTTCAGTCATTTGACTGCGGTCATGCTGGAGCACCGCCTTTAGTCGAACGAATCGACCCCAGGATTCATTCTTTGTAAGCCTAGTACTTATTCTATCGGTCTCTTTTGCCGAAACGCAAAGTTACGGGAACGTAAACACACCAACATCGGTTGTCAAGTGATAGTGGGGGACAAACACAGACACATAAACATATACATGTATATATATATATACGACAGGCTTCCGTCTACCAAATCCATTCACAAGGTTTTAGTCAGCCTGAGGCTATAGTAGAAGACACTTGCCACGCATGAGACTGAACCCGGAACCATACAGCCACACCTGCGCCTATATATGCATATATAATTAAAGAATTAAGTTTTAGATAGGAGGCGTTAAATGCAGTACCCAAACCTTGTTTCAGAGTAAGTCCCAAGTAGTGTGCTTGCAGAGCACGTTCACTATTTATGGCTACCAGGCGTCATCAGCGCTACTGTGCGTTCGTCGCTGGATGTACATCCGGAATTTCGAGGTGCGCGTAGGGTATAATTTAAAGGCTTACACACGCTAAAGCCGTTCAATCTAATGCTATAAACACCCCTCCACACCCACCATTTACATTAGATTCTTTTGTATTCTATTCTAATTTTTTCATTTTTTTAGCAACGACTTCTTGATCACAATTATAAATACCCCCGATCCCCATTTACATTAGATTCTTTGTGTTTTTATTTTCTTATTTTCTTCCTGACGAAATCTTCCTCACTTAACCAGCATACAACTTGGAGCGAAAATGAAATGTAAATCTGCTAAGTTTTGAAGCATGTTACATCACCTGAGGAGGTTCTTTTGCACTGTGCATTGCATCTGATGTCATTACATCGTACCACGCCCACTGGGGAAGAGTGCAGAATGAAACCGAAACGTTTGTTGTGCCACTACAGCTTCTGGTTACACCTCGTCTTCCGTATCAATCTTTTAAATTATATGTATGTATATATATATATATGTGTGTGTGTGTGTGTGTGTGTGTGTGTGTGTGTGTGTGTGTGTGTGTGTGTGTATAATATGTGAGGTTTTGGTATCCAGAAGATTCAACAAGCAGGTAAGGCTTTGTAAGTGCTACGGAAAGACCGCTGTTAAGCTCCCAGTTCAATAATAGCAGGAGTGAGGAGTCTAAGGCAGGTCGTGCGTAAGCGTGTATATGTTTGGCCATGTTATCTTATTTTATTTAACACACACACACACACACACACACACACACACACACACACACACACATATATATATATGTATGTATATATATATGTGTGTATATATATATATATATATATATATATATATATATATATATATGTATATTTAAAGATTTAGAGAGAGAAACAAAAAGAGAAAGAGAGAGAGAGCGAGAGAGAGAGAGAGAGAGAGAGAGAGAGAGAGAGAGAGAGAGAGAGAGATCGTGTTGCGCTAAGAAGCAATGCGCGGTACCAGGATTTTCGACTTGAATCGAATATAACAAACTACTCCAAATCGTTGTTAGAGTACCCGCATTAAGTGGAGTATTGATTGGCTAGTTTGTATTGGCATTGAGTCGTATAAGTTGTAATAACGAAGTGGAACCAAAAAGTGTTATTTCGATATCATTTAATACCCATGTTTCAGCTTTGCGTAAAATATAATGGTAAATATAATGGTAAATGGTAAATGGTAAATGGTAAATGGTAAATGGTAAATGGTAAATGGTAATGGTAAATGGTAAATATAATGGTAAATGCATTCATTAGGTGAACCTAAGCTTTATGTAATGAATGCATTTCCTATTGTATATTGCATAAACCTGAAGTGTTCATATAAAATGATTTCAAAATATCCTTATTTGGTTTGATCACGTGGCTTAGTGGTTTGGGTATTCGGCTCACGATCGTAATGACGCGTTGTATCCTTGAGCAAGACACTTTATTTCACGTTGCTCCAGTCCACTCAGCTGGCAAAAATGACTAGTACCTGTAATTCAAAGGGGCCAGCCTTGTCACACTTTGTATCACACTGAATACCCCTGAGGACTGCGTTAAGGGTACACGTGTCTGTGGAGTGCTCAGCCACTTGCACGTTAATTTCACGAGTAGGCTGTTCCGTTGATCGGATCAACTGGGACCCTCGTCGTCGTAACCGACGGAGTGCTCTTACACACACACACACACACACACACACACACACACACACACACACACACACACACACACACAAAAAGTAGTGCCCAATCATGGTAGCAGCCAAATGACTGAAAGATGTAAAAGACAAGTCATATTTTCAATATAATTTGTCGGAAAAAGATGTTTCTTATATCTATCTATCTGTCTGTCTGTCTGTCTGCCTGCCTGCCTGCCTGCCTGCCTGCCTGTCTGTCTGTCGAAACTCTTGGACCCTGAGTCACTCTGTTGCTTCTGCTAAATATTAATAATAATAATAATAATAATAATAATAATAATGATTCATTATAATAATAATGGTTCAGTGCGACCATGAGATAGAGAATAGGAAGCCGGACATAGTCTTAATTGAGAGAAAACAAACTGTGCTGGATCATAGATATAGCATGCCCAGCTGACAACAAGGTATGCGATAGGGAAGAAAGAAAAGTTGAGAGATATGACAGGTTAGCTTGGGAAGTTAAGCAGTTGTGGTCGATGAAAAAGGTAGCAGTAATGCCAATAATTGTCGGAGCCCTGGGAACAGTGAGCAAAAATCTCGAGAAGTACGTGAAACAAATAGGGGCTGCAATAAGGGTGGAGCACTTGCAGAAAACAGCACTGCTTGGAACCGCTCGAGTACTCCGGAAAGTGCTCGAAAAATAAGTGGTGTTACCTTAGCTCACTGGTAGTGAACAGCTGACATCTCCAGTGTTAGAAGCTGTGCAAAGGCAGTTATAATAATAATAATAATAATAATAATAATAATAATAATAATATATATATATATATATATATATATATATATATATATATATATATATATATATATACATTCATATACATATACTCTCTCTCACACTCACACGCGGATATATATATATATATATATATATATATATATATATATATATATATATATGCATATATATAAATAAATAAATATATATATATATATATATATATATATATATATACGTGTATATATATTCATACAGACATAGATGGAAGGAGAGATCGGGTGGGGAGGGAGTAACTGTATGTCTTTTTTAAAAGCAAACAAATATATAATTAAAAATGAAGCAACTCAGCTAAAAAATATAGCTTTTTCAATTACGCTTGATATTTTTCGAGGTGTAAACAATTTTGGTCAACTTTTTCTTTATGATATTACTCAGTCTAAAATTGAATGCATTCTTTTTTAATCTTAAATTCATAGAGGAGTCTTAATGTTTTTGATCATCACAGTATGATTTGTTTTCAGCAAAATTCATTTAGTCAAATTTATTATAGTTTTTATTTGCACGTTTTGTCGCTAAAATGTAAATTAATAGCAGTTTTTTTTTATTCTTCAAACTAGTTACTGCTGAAGAATTCCTTTAATTTTCTTAAACTATTCAATTCTTGATCAACATATTTTTTAATATCATAGAATTTGTAGCTTTAAAACTGCTGTAAAGGTCTGTAAAATTCAAGGCCATGTATGAAGACGTTTTGAATATATGGAAAATTTTGTGGGATTTGGAGAAATATACCTTCCAGCACTTACTGAAAAAATAATAGTGACGTACGGAGTAAAAGTATTTTGTCAGTTGGCTAGGCTTAGCGAGATCTTGTTAAATTTCTTTCAGCCACTTGAAGAATTTCACCAGATGTTTTTAAAATTTTCTACACTGATGTAACTTTTTTATTATTAATTTTCTAGGAAAGATAAATGCGATTTTCGTAATCAACATTTTGGAAAATAATCAGGGCATAATTTGAAATAATTCAAGTGGTTGGAAGAAATTTAATAAGGTCCACTTAGCGTACTTGCATTGTTTAAAGAACAATAGTTGGTCAATAATGATCCTACTTACAAGTAAAATAATTAGGCGATAACGCTTATGTATTTGTTTTGCAAGATTCTTGATGTGAAGTCGTGTGTTGAGACAGGTATTGTTATAAAATAGAAAATTACTATTTGTAAATCTCTCAACGAGAGATATTCAGCAACACTACTCTAGAGTAAAGATTATCTGCCATTTGGCAGTCCTGGTTTAGGACGAATGTTACTGTAATTTAGCCCCAGGAGACATCGTCTCCAGCTGGCTATACAACACGATCTGTATCCTTATACTTTCGAATAAGGGTATTTAGCACCCCCACTCAGCTCAAAGCAATATCTGTGTATCGCGATTTCCGGGTTATTTCCCTTCATCATCACAGAATAATTGTTCGGCTAGAGTGGCGCTGTCAAATTCCTGTTCGAAATATATAGTTTTAAAAGTGTCTTATGCAACAATAACTGGTCGGTTGAGTCTTTAATTTGGTGACTGTTTAACTTTTAAGTTCCGCCAATATTGTTTTGATTCCTTTCTCTAAATTGTTTTGATATTTAGATCCGTTTCGAGTTTATTGATATTTCATAGCAAAAATAAAACTTAATTGTTAAAGGTTTCAAGAACATCTTTTATTGTCGAAATTATTTTATGTGCGTTATATTTACAGTGGTTACTGTTTAATTGGCCTCTGTACCGATAGAGCAGACGACGCAAGCGAAACAGACAATACCACTATGCACTTTATAGTACTCATACCTAAAGTCTGACTCGCATTCCCAGCCAATATCATTCATGTGGAAGTAATTTTATTACTGAAACTGAGAATCAAAGAGCAATTATTTTTCATTGTTTTAGTGTTGTTCATTATATACATTGGTGGGATTTATAACATTAAAGCTTTTACAAGGTTCTAAGTCTCACAACATAATATTTTTTAGAGCTTCGTCGGTCCACGATTTTCTCAAATAAAACACATTAAATTTGCTAGTATGGAAAAATTTCTTATCATTAAGAACAACCCCGCTCATTTTCTAAATTAGTTTGTGCTCAATAGATATGTTTTGACATTATTTTTACAAGACATGGTTTCTAATCCTGGTCGTTAAACAGTACACATACATTACCACTTTCAACACAGACACATAGATACATACAATACACGCTTACATACAAATAAATATGCATGTAAGTGACCCTGCTTTCTCGTGGCAAGTAGTATAACAAATAAAAGCAGTAAGAGTGTCAAACACGAACGATGCTATTTCTGATAACATGTTATCATGGCCTATGCATCATGTATACTGCTTGCACTGACTTCGTATAACGGAATAAACCTTTCCCCACTATTTCGTCAGCTTGCAGCTCTGAGCTCACTTCCTCCCACGCTGAAAAAAGCTACTCAACAAGGAAATAAGAGATCTTGCACTCGGGATTTTGTACAAGGTCACAGTAAATATTGTCGAAATTACATATGAAGCAACAAAATGAAGTCAACTGTCGATTACAAAAACAACACCAGCAGCAGCAACAACAGTAGCAACTACTACTACTACTGCTACTGCTGCTGCTGCTACAGTTGAATGCTACTACAGTTGAATATGGCACCATATTTGACGGGCATAAATAAGATAAATGCGAATGAAATATGACACAAAATACAATTACTAGAATAAATGGAGAATTTGGATAAAAACACATGATTGGTATTTGGAAATGTGGGTGACTCGTTTATTCTATTTAGTTCAGGTTAATACTATAAATGTGGAGGTAACCGGGAAACTGGGCCCATGAGCCTAGCTAGGCTTGAAAAAAGGCGCATAAATAAGATAATGCCATAAATAATTCCAAGTTAAATAATATGGTGACTATGGTAGAGGTTTCATATCGCCACTAATATGCAAGATATTAGATTTTTGCTTGTGAGAAATAGAATGCATATATTTTTTTGAATTTAAGGAATTAAGAATAATACACATAGGAGTGTGTAGCATGTTGTGATTGACAATATTCTTCATTTACTGACGCAATTTTAGACAGAGGGAAAGCTTATTTCAGTGTGAAAAGTTCATGTACGAGGAGGTACTGAAAAGTTCCTGGCTTTAAGAGTATCGCGAAAGGCCTGATGGGAGGCCCAACTTTCCGAGTTCTACTACAGGGCTTAAAAAAAACTGAAGGGCCACTGCAATAAGTGTGTGAATTTGAGAGGAGAATATGTCGAATAAAATAATAACTAATTGATATCCCTGTATTTTCTTTTACCCAAAACCAGAAACTTTTCAACACCTCTCGTAGGGAAAGAAATGGCCATCGCAAGAGCAACAGTAACAAGTAATGCAAACACTCTTATTATCAATCACATCATTAACAGTATGCAGCAGCAGGTTGGTTAACTAGTAGTAGTCACAAAGAAAGAATTCAGGTCACATGGTAGTAGTGAATTATTAATTTCAACCTAGATGTAATCCACTGGTTTTGCGGAAAGGATACGGTTGATTTAATCGACTTCAGTACTTGACTAATACCTATGGTATCACTTCCCAGAAAAGATGACAAGCAAAGCAGATTTCGGAGTTTGAATTCAGAGCGTAGTTAAATACCAGGATGCATTTTCTTTTTTATTCTACCCATTCTTTAAAATTAGTGACACATTGGTTTCAAATTTTGGCACAAGATCAGCATTTTCTGGGAGTGGGCTAAGTCGATTACATCGATCCCAGTGTTTAACTGGTGTTTATTTTATCGACCTCGAAAGGATGAAAGGCAAAGTCGAGCTCGGCGGAATTTGAACTCAAAATGTAAAAACAGACGAAATGCCGTTAAGCATTTATGCCCGGCATGCTGACGTTTCTGTCAACTCACCGCCCAAAAATTAGTAAAATATTATAAACATGAAAGGCACCATAAATAAATAATTTCGGTGTATAAAATCGTTTCTAATTCAGGCATAAAACCAGCAGTTTTGAGGCGAAGGGATAAGTCGATATCATTGACCATACCATTTGACTGATATTTATTTTATCAACCCCGAAATGATGAAAAGTGAAGTTGGAATTTGAACTCAGAACGTAAGAGGGCTAACAGTCTAAATTAAAAATTTGGTATATGAAAAGATATTTTGTTCGGCTGTAAATAAATTTTCGAGTAAAATCTAAGTTAAAGTATGATCACGAAATCAGTAACTGGAATATCGCAATTTAGCTCATAACTGAAATATTGGTTTCCAACTTGGACACAAGGTCAGCAAGTTCGGAGGAAGGGTAAATCGATTACATCGATCCCAGTGTTCAACTTGTACTTATTTTATCGACCCAGAAAGGATGAACGGCAAAGTCGACCTCGGCGGAATTTGAACACTGAACGTAAAACGGACGAAATGCTAAGCATTTTGCCCGGTGTGCTAACGATTCTGCCAGCTTGCTGCTTTCATAACTGAAATATTGGTGCCAAATTTTGGCACAGGGCGAACAATTTCGAGTGAAGGACTAGTCGATTCCATCGACCCCAGTGCTCAACCGATACTTATTTTATCAACCTTAAAATGATGAAAGATAAAGTCGACCTCGGTGGAATTTGAACTCAGAACGCAAAGACAGATGAAATACCGCTAAGCATTTCGCCCGGCGTGCTAACATTTCTTATTTCTTTACTGCCCACAAGGGGCTAAACACAGAGGGGAAAAACAAGGACAGACAAACGGATTAAGTCGATTTTATCGACCCCAGTGCGTAACTGGTACTTATTTAATCGACCCCGAATGGATGAAAGGCAAAGTCGACCTCAGCGGAATTTGAACTCAGAATGTAGCGGCAGACGGAATACCGCTAAGCATTTCGCCCGGCGTGCTTACGTTTCTGCCAGCTCGCCGCCTTTCGTAAGTAAAATATTGTCAACTCTAACGCTATTGAGATCGTATTTATCACGTCTGATTGTGCATAGGTTGTGAAATTTCTTTAAAAGGTCTTCAAGGCTATTAATCAGAACAATAAATGAAGAGCATAAATTATGCAAGGTACAAAACCTTATACGGATTAATAATTTTGATATCGACAATATATTATTCCATGGTACATGTTGCTGCAAAGGATTTTTCTGTAAATACAACTGCATTGATAAGAAAAGAATAATATATTGCTGATGTTGTTGTTTGGCCCCAGGCCTGCTCATGAAGCTGACCTTGCTATTATGCAAAAGTGTCGTAAGTCCCAAACGTTACTTTTTCAGAAAACGAAAAAATAGTTTCACCATTGCATTTCTTTTTACGTTAGCAACAGTTTCAGCTTAACAATAATACTTTGTTGGGTGCATAAAATCGTAACTCCATGAATGTATGATATTTTCAGTCAGAAATATTTTTGCAAAGCTTACTACGCTTTTGAAAAATACTAAACCGTTGTACTACACTTTGACAATTTTCATATTTTGGCATCTGAAGCAGCTTGAGATACGATAGTTTGATCAAAAGAACCGGCTATTGCAAGCAAAATTAAATACTGAAAAAAAAAGCGCATTTGGCTAAATTTGGACATACGGCAGTTTAACATTATAGCAACGATATGAGCTTTCTACGTACTTACGTACGTATGTATGTACGTACGACAAGGTTGTGAAGTAAAGCATCTTATTTTGTTCATCATCCTTTAAATCTTAAATGTATCAGGAATAACATTATCCAAATCAGGATTAGGATTATCTCTTTTCAGCCTAGTAGGCTAAGAGAAATTAGCAACTACTTCTAAAAGATCGAGCGACCGCATGGAGGTTTAATCTTTTGGTACAGATTTCCTCGGCTCGAAATATGGTTTTTAATTGGTCTTATGGTTGCATGCTTCATTATAGAACCCATGTCGCAATGATACAGATAAGTTTGAATATTACATGAAAATTTATAATCCTCTGAGGGATGCTAGCATAATCGCACCATTACCTAAGACAGCAGCAACAGCAACAACAAGAACGGAATCTATAATAGGTTAAGTGAGTTTCGCATATATCACTGGTGGTACTGGTGGGAAGACACCCCCCCCACACACTCTCTCTCTCCCATAGACACACACACACACATATGCACACATACCTGCATATATAAATATGTATGTACGTACGTATGTATGTTTGTAGGCATGTGTGTGTGTGTATATATATATATATATATAAACTATTAACAAAAGCAAGGTTTGACCTCAGCAACAAAAATCAAACATTCACTGTATCCAAATGCAATGATAGCCGATGCGGCACATGCCGATCAATCCATACCGGCCCATATATGAACACAAAAACAGGGAAAATATTCACCAATGCGAACATGAACTGCAAAAGTAGAAATCTAATCTACTGCATCAAATGCCCTAATTGTGAAGAATTGTACGTTGGCCAGACAGGTAATGCACTATCGGAACGCTCACGGGTACATCGACAACAGATTAAAAACCCAGAAGTCCGCCAAATACCACTGAGTAACCATCTAGCAACATGTGGTCATTAAACTTTTATTATATTTCCACTCCATAAACTTTACAACCGGAATGAAATTGAAAGAAAATGCAAAGAAAAGGACTTTATTAAGAAATTCAAACCCACTCTTAACAAACAATGATTAAATCCATCTTACTTGGGGTTTAAAAATCTTATCCCTGTAACCAAAACACAAAAAATCTCTCAGATATCATCATTTCTATAAATAGATTTGGCATCATTTCTAAGAACAGCCAAACACCTACTGGGGTTTAAAAATCTTATCCCTACAACCCACACAAAACAATAAATTAAAATATCATCATGTCTAAAAATAGATTTAACATCAATTCTAAAAATAGCCAAACACCTACTGCTGCCGTCCAAAGGAATTGGTATAAAAGACAGAAAACCAGCCAACTTATTACAGTCTGTTAAAGACTGTCATACCGGCCATGACGAAGGGAAATAGCCCTGAAACTCGAGTCGCCTTTATATATATATATATATTTATATTTATATATTTATATATTTGATCCTTTATATTGAACACTCAATATTTCATCTACATTCAATACTTTCTTTCATGGTGCCATCCATTTTTATTTTATTTTATTTTATATTGTATATTGTATATCATATTATATATTGTATATTCCATATTCTATACCCCACATTAGTTCTGCAGGAATATAAATAAAACATAAAAAACAGACAGTATTGGAACTCTTTTAAGCAAAATAATATATTCCTCTATACACAATCATACAAAAAAATCCACCTTTTTTGTATTTATTTTTACTCGCATATATATATATATATATACACATAAATATATATATCTATAAATGTGTATATATATATATATATATATATATATATATATATATATTTATACACACACACACACACAAACGTACACACGCACATATATATACGCATGCATATCTGAGTGAACATACAGATATGTAAACACACACACACACAGTTACCCACGCATAAATACATATAAACTTTATATATTTGTGTGTGTGTGTGTGTGTGTATGTGTGTGTGTGTGTGTGTGTGTGTGTGTGAGCGTGCGTGCGTGTGCATGTCTTTGCGTGTCATTAAAACGCCAAAATATATATAACCCCACCACCCCAAATATAGAAAATAATAATGACTAGTGATGGATCATTTACAAACCCCATGTGATGGAAATGATATAACAGTTTGGGAATTCAAACGTCCACTCCTTCAAGTAATATTCTCTTTCATTCTCATTTATATCTATATATTTCATTCTCTTTTGTTTCTCAGATGTTTTACACGGCAACAATTAATGAAGCATCAAAAAAATACAAAAAAAAACAAAACAAAAAACAAAGATGAGAGAACATTCTTTTACCGAAGAACGCATGAACAAACGTTTGTGAGTATTCACCTAAACGAACGCGCAAAAAAAGAAATTCAGAGAAGCGATGTTGTTGATCATCAGCTTGAAAGGAATAAATAAATAAATCCGGCAACACGGATAGAGAATTTTCAGGTTCGTACATCCAAGCGCATACATACATACATACATACATGCATATATCCTGTTCTACACAAAGAATGC